>NC_067475.1:25552619-25852619 GCF_947179515.1 Apodemus sylvaticus | reverse complement strand
CTGAATACATGATACCTCTGTGTATCTATTATTTTGAAAATGGAAGGACTTCTTCCTTCTTCCTCCACACCAGGGATGAGAGACAATGTGTGACTCGAAGTTAAGTTTTCCCATTAAGGGACAGTCTGTGGCCCGAGTCTGTTTCTGCTAACTTAAGTCGTGCTATTGCTCTCATCCATCATGTAAACAGAACTATATTGGATAGTCTCAAAACTGAACATGCTATTTAGAGTGCCACTTTATTTAAGAATGTAGGCGGTTTAGCATGGCATGACATATGGAATTGAATTGATGTACCTGGGTGCACATCTAAACTCTTGTTACTTAATACCAGCATGGAACTGTAAGAGGTGTTTAACTTCCCTTTCATAGCCTGACAGATGGCTCAGTAGTGTTTCCGAATGTGAAGTCATGTGTGGCACTCTGCAGGTACTGGAGTGAAATGTCTTTCCCTTGCAGCCTCCTCTTCACCCTTTTTCAGCAAAGCAGTTAGCTTTTAAGCTGTGGCGCCCTTAGGCTGCATGCTCTTTGTTGTCCTTTAATGCGTTTTCTGTTGGTCAGCTCAGGACGATGTTCTGAGGTGTCCTCTCCTGGGTGGAGTTTGCCTTTTGCAGCCCCTTTACTGCTCCTGTGGAGCCTTAGGGAGGCAGCTTTAAAAGGATCACATTTTATTTTTAAATTTTTGCTAGGTAGCATTTCTGTTTTGGTGTTGTTATAGTCTATTAGAATACACAGCACTAAGTATTTTAGAATGGACTCTGTATCCAAGGATTGCCTTTGGGAAAACTGCATAAGCTTCATCTAAGTAGGAATTTACAAAATACAAAATAACTGAAGTGAGTTTATTTCAGTTAGAAGTAACATTGGTGTGGGAATGGTGACCAAACTTTACTCCCAAGCATGCAGAACTGAACCTTCATTTCCTTTCCTATCGTTTGCCTTTCTCTGCGGTGGTGGTGGCAGTGGGGAACTGCTTAAACCATAGTTAATTAAGAAAACATTATTTTGCTTAATGGATGGTTGGAAGGTAAAGGGTGGAGAGGAAAATATGGAGAAAACATTTTTGATTCCTTTTCAAGAATTAACAATGAAGGATTTTCAGAGAAAGAAATATAATGAATAAAAACCAGTCCGTTACTAATACTATGTGTGGCTATATATGCATTTCTTCTCTCTGTCTCTGTCTCTGTCTCTGTCTCTGTCTCTGTCTCTCTGTGTGTGTGTGTTGGGCACAAACATGTCCTCAAGTTCACATACATTTGTATTTCTGAGTGCAGGAGCTCATGAACTAAGCTGTGTTCACATAGTTAGTGAACACCTGTGGTGTCCGTCTTTCCTGCCACGTTGACTTGAGGCAGAGTCTTCTGTTTGCTATTTTATGTGTAAGCTGCACTAGCTGGCTAGTGACCTTGTGTTCTGTCTTCTTCTGTCTTCTCACAGGGTCACTGGGATTACAGATACATGCTACTGTAGCCAACTTTCCTATGGGTTTTGGGGGCTTCAGCTCAGTCACTCACGATAGCCCTACAAACCCTTAAGCCTTTTTAGGGTCCCTCCTCAGTCATCCTTTCTGAACATTCACATTTCTCAAGTCAATATTCTTTATAGTTTGATTATATTTTTCTCAGTTACATAAACATGTTTGGCTTTTGGAAACTGTTCAGACACACATTCTCTTTCTGGTTTGAGAACTGATAAATGCACAGTTCTTTGAGGCTGTTTATATTGTTAGCTGGAGACATTATTATTTCTATATCACATTTGGTTGAATGACTTTCCATCCATCAGCCTCACCTCACTCAGATCAACACCAGGAAGAACAGTATGGTTGAGGGTGGGCAGGTACCACTGAGGGTGCCCGTGTCAGTCTTTCTGTGTCACCAGAGCTTATAAGAGGAGACTGTCGTAGCTTTATACTCATTCTCTACTTTTGTTTTGTTTTGCTTTTCAAAGAGATCTCTCAGGTGATTTTAGTAGCCGTCCTGTCAGGGAACCTTTTGAGAGTGACATCCTAGAATGCAGCAGTCTAAGAACAAGAGGCAGCTCACATGACCTCTTATTACCTTGCTATGGAGGAGTAGAATTCTTCAGTTTGACTTTAAGTTCTGTTTACCTGAATAGGCAGGACAAGGACAAGATCTCCCTCTCAATCCCAAAAGTCTTCCTGAGTACAGGACACCTCTGGATGTTGACCCTTTATGATTCTTGATGTTTCCTTTTGAATTACAGCACAGGTAGACACAGGTAGACACTACTTTTTTGGGGGGGGGGGTTGGTTGGTTTTTGTTGTTGTTGTTGTTTTATTTTGTTTTGTTTTTTGTTTTGTTTTGTCTGTCTGCATTTGGTCTCACTTTATCAGCAATCATAATTGCTAGCTGGTAGCAACCATTTCAGCAGCACTTAGTGTATGCCAGGTGTTCTTAGATGTTACATGATATGCATTCTTGTTCTGTCCTCACAAGATCTTTATGTTATCATACTCCCTATTTTGCAGATAAGAAAGATTTTGCAATTCAGATGCATTGTGTAGCTCCAAGGAGATTAGAACTCCAATTCTGGCTGTCTTGGAGCCTTAAGACAAACATTCTTATGTAGTCCATTCTTCTTAATACAGGATGCTAAAATTAAGAGGAGTAAATCTTTTAATGGTGAGACGTCTCCTATTGTTAATGGAACTTACATGCAACTGATAATCTTTGTTTCCTCTAGTTAGGATATAGAGGTCGGCCTGCCCCCCACCCCCCAAGCACAGATGGAGAATTCGGAAAAGACAGGAGGGGTCTGTGGCTACTATGGCTTTCTCAAGGTCAAAACCCAAAGGTATCTCTTTCCTTTGCCTTTGGATTTTCTTCCTTTTTCATTAGCCTTGGAAAGATAGATGCAGCTGCCTCTAACAGCCTTCAGTTTGCAGGCCGCATGGTGGTTTTTCAACTCAAGTCTGGAGGTAATGTCCTGGATCCACAGGAGTTGAGTGACCTTACATGTAATATAAATTCACTTTTTTAAGCTATGGAATATTGAACATTGCTACATATCACATGAAAACATTGCACACATATAAAGCATGCATGAACATTGTCCTATGGGTTGAATGTTACTAAAGCCGAGAATCTTGTAATCATAAAGTGGTCTTTGATCCTCCTGCCTATCTGCAGCAGCATCGATTTAAGTCAGCAAGGGAGTTTGAGGAGAAATCAAAGATTAAGTATTTATGCTGTGTGATATTAAGCTGTTATGGTTTTAAAGATTCTACATACTATTCTATACCTTCAAACCATATTAACTTAAATCTAATCAATACAGTATTGCTGCCATCGTTTGCTGCTAAATAGGCAACATTTATTGTGTTCTGTAAGTGATGTTATGGTTTTTAGTGGGTATGATATGGGAATCAAACCCAGCATCTCACATATATGAAGCAAGTGTTCTGTTATTGAACCAAATCCCTATTTACTGCATGATAATTTAGTATGTGGCTGGATATGCAGTAATCAGAAATAAGCATACCTTTTAAACTGTTTTTATCAGATAGATGAATACATCACATTAGTTTATATGTTTAATAATAAATTAGTTTGTTATTAATTAACTAGTATGTTTGTGATTCGAGTAAATTCTCTGACCAGATTTTGTGATCCTAGTACTAAGTATTCATGATAGCATGAACTAGCTCTTTTGTCAATACAGTTCGTTAATTTGTATATAATAGGTTTTCTTAAAATATGTGGTAAGCCGGGCAGTGGTGGAACACACCTTTAATCCCAGCACTTGGGAGGCAGAGGTAGACCGATTTCTGAGTTCGAGGCCAGCCTGGTCTACAGTGTGAGTTCCAAGACAGCCAGGGCTACACGGACAAACCCTGTTCTGAAAAGCCAGAAAAAAAACCCACTGTAAATATGTATAATTTAGACTGACTTTTATGAAAATTAAGTTGGGAAATCTGACCAAATTTTTCTCCCTCCAACCTAGTCATAAGATGCACATCATCTCTGCAAATTTCTTAAAAACATGCTATACTTAATAAACATGTTACCCATGTTTAACACATGTTATTGAATTCCTTCTTCTAGAACACTTTTTGTTTATTTATATCATGCTTTTATATTTATAAAATATCAAGTGGCTAAGCACTCTGGTTGAGAAATTTGTGTCTTAATGTAAAATCTGGCTTTCTTGCAAGGTTCCACACTTGTCAGTAAATTTTTCAATCTCTTCTCTTTAGTTCTTCCCCTCCCACCCAGGGTGTGTGTGTGTGTGTGTGTATGTGTGTGTGTGTGCATGCGCGTGCATGTATGTATGTGTGTGTGTGTGCACATGAGTGTGTGTGTGTGTGTGTGTGTGCGCGCGCGCTCATGCATGTGTGCGCATGAGCATGAATGTGCATTCTGCCTTGGAGCCTTCCTTTAAGGTCACAATACACACAGCATGATTTTCTTATTTGCCAATGAAAATGCATAATAGTATTGATTACCCAAAACTTTGGGATCATTTTTAGTGCTGGTTGTCAAGACACATTCTTCACTTTCAAGCCAGTTTGACAGTACAAAAATGTTTACAGTGCTCAGGCTTTTTAGAGATGTAAATGTGCCAAGTATAATGAGAACTTCTAAGCACACAACAAACTTCTGGCATCCAGAACAAATGGAACTGGTGAGAATTCACTGAAGCACAAGAAAAACAGATATGAGAAAGCCTATGTATGTACTTAAAGTTGGGCTCATTCTTTATACCAAGTGCAGCGCTGCACTGAGCGCTTGTACCAAGGCTGTCTTCACGGCAGCTTTTCACCATCTCTGGAAAAATAGAATCCCATTTCCCCTTCGCAGGTTGTGGAAACAGGTCTCATAAGGGTTTTCTCAAGGACACATCCTTAGCCAGCCAAAATGTGAGCGCGGCAATTACATAATTCAGAACTAATAACCACTACATCTCGCTTGCATTTAGAGCCTGGATTCTGCTCCATATTGTTCAAAATTGTCAACAACATGTTGCCTAAAAAGCTTTTAAGGAATAAGTCTAGGAGAAATGCACTTTAAAAGAATTACAGGCCAGTAATGTGAGGAAGCAGCTAGCAGAGACAGAACGTACTGGATCTGCAGTAGGCACCAAGTCCTGTGGAATTATTCTGAACGACCCACTTACCCATCCAATCCCACATGAAAACAGAAACGTTGGTATCATTTCCAGGCCAAGTAACAAACCCATTATTGATTATGATATATAACATCCTGTGTGTTGCTTTTCTAGACGTGGTGCCAGCACTTAGGAAAACAAGAGTCAAGTTAACTGTTGAAGGAGAGAACTACATGATGGGTAGATTTAGAGAATCACACCATGAGGTGAGAGATGTGAGAGAGAATCCTTCCACAAATGATCTGGGAAGTTCTGTGCCTGCCACTGTGGGAAGGAACAGTGAACTCCAACAAAGAAAAGGGCATTTTTCAGAAAACTTGGAAGCTAAGAGTGATCTTCAGACCATTCTTAATTCCTGGCTGACCTACATCTAAGTCCCATTTTATGCAAAGAGGAGGTAGAGCAGGAGTTCAGAGCTCATCTTCTGAAGCGGTGATTGTTCCGGGAATCCTCGCTTCCTCTTACTGCCTATGCAAACTGGCTAACATCACTTCATCTCCTATGTAAGAAAAGTAGAAAAATGGTACCTACCCTTCACGCTCAGGATCTGCCATTGAAATAGCACATATGAAGTGCTTGACTGTATCCAAGACGTTATTGGTTACTGCTATATTAGTTTGGTAGTATTGTTGTTATTAGTACCTCTTACTTTCTTTGATTCTTATTTTGTTTTTTTCAGTTACAAACTTGAGGGGTCAACTTCAGCGATCCTTAGGGATACAGTTAAGTGTGTGCATATTAAAACAGTTTAGGACTTGCGTTTTGTGGAGAGTCTTGAGTGAGTATGAGAGACAGGAAAGCTGATGGAAGCATCAATTGACTTTTGTTTCAAAATGAAAAACCATATCAAGCACAAATTAAACGACCACAGCAATAGCAGTAACAACAACAACAACAACACAAACTAGAGTCAAAAAGGCTGTTTTGTTGAACATTTGGTAATTTAAGTATGTGAGATATTTATATGGAAAGGCAACCTATTTTTAGACGTGACATTTGATTAGGGATGGTTTTGCGGTCATATGATAAAGGGTGCAAGCAAGGCATAGGCTGGTTATAAGGAATCCACATGAAGTATTACTGTGCAAATTATGGCTCAAGCATTTTGCAAATATTGATTTGTTTAATGTTCGGTTTACAAAAATAAAACTATGTACTCCAGAACAGTTACTCTATTTGAGGAAATGCAGTTTCCCTAAGCCATCTGAATTCTGAGTTCCTGTTCATATAGCCCTTCACCTATGCAACTAAAAACGCTTGAAGAAATGTATGTGAATCCATAGACTCACTGGAACACTGAATGGCTGGGGCAGCCCGACCTTAGGCTATGAGTGTAGGGTTGATTATGAGGAGGTAACCCTGGGATAGGGAGCAGTGGTTGGCCATTATTGAAGTAATCTAGACAAGTGTATAATTGAAGGACCAGACTAGTTGGTTGCTATGGTGATGGTGAGCCAACCCTGATGGAGTGAACTTGAAACTCTCCAGGTCATGGACTCTTAAGAATCTGCTAGGTGATTTCCTCCAAGAAATTTGTACAGACTAAGAAATCATAGTGAAAATCCAACATCCTCCAAGCCTTTCATTTACTTGATACTTCACACAATTTACTTTTTAAAAAAAAATCTTTTAGAATGTTTACAATTCTTTCAAGGGAAGCATACAGTTTTGCTTTGTGCTCCGTGTGTAATCTTATAGTAATAATATTTTAAAATATTTCATGTTTTTAGATACCAATTTTTAGTAACTTTCATGAAATTAATCTTAGAAAATTCTTGTTGGCCACAGCCCTTTCTAACCCAATTATTTCAACACATACGTAAACAATAACAGTGAAATTGTTTACATTTTTCTTCCTTTGTTGCTTATGAACAAAAACTGGCTGAGATTTTGTGGCTAATAAATGGTGTCCATATCAAGCACCTGACTCTGTTTCCCTGTGAATACTCATTATTTTAATTCATTGTTTTTTGATGCAGAAGTTATTTACCAGAAGAGAGAAAGACAGCAGCTCTATTATCGAAATGCATCTTCATGACCTGTAAATAATCAGCCCCAGGTCTCTGTCTCTTCTTCTGGGATACACTTTTTTTCTGTCTCTCGGGCAGGTAAATCTTCTGGGTAATTAGTATCTGGTGGTATGGGAGTTCAGAAGATGTTGGGAGACTGATTATTGTTTTGTTTATCATTTCGTGAAAGAATAATAATTGGTTCCCCTTTGACCATGTGGGGAGGTAATATAGCCAATACCTATGAGGGTGTTGTAAAAGTCTCGTGAAAGTCTCTAGTAAAAGTCACATGCTAGGGAGGATTCTGCTTGAAACTCACACACACACACACACACACACACCTTCCTACGTTAGTAAGCTAAACTCTTATTTATAGTGTCAAGTCATATTAACTTTGTAGTTTTAAAATTCTGTTTGTATTTTACTCTCCCCAGAATGGACAGTTGAAATCTCTGTAGTGAATGTATAAATTATTTCCAGGTGAGAGTGAATATCATGGAAGATCATAATGCATCAACTCACTTGGAAGAAACAATGTTGTATTTTCTGCCAATTTTGTCTTCTCGTGGAAATCTTTTAGTTTTACACTCAGACATCTTTTGTTTGGATAGATTGAGACTTTTCTTCTTTCAGCATTTAAGGAATGATTGTGCTCTACATCCTTAAAATATATACACTCGAGTGGCTATCTAGTTGGCTCAGTTAGGGGCACTTGCTGCTCATGCAGACGACCCAGATTTCATACCCATCCTCTATATGGTAGCTTACAACCATTTGTAACTCTAGTTCGAAAGGATGCTCTTTCTTGTCCTTCTCACAATGACAGCTTTACATAGCGTGAACATATCTCCTTTTATACATTTAAGGTAATTGATTTCTCACACTTATTTAGCACGGATATGGGTAAGTCATGCACACATGGGCTATGATATGCATGCGGATACTAGAGGACAACTTGCAGGACTCTGTTCTCTTCTTCTACCATGTGGGTCTAGGGATTGAACTCAGGTCATCACGCTCAGTAACAAGACCTTGCAACCACTGAGCAATCTTGCCGGTCCCAAGCTATCTCTCTTTGAAGCAGTAAGTCACTTACAGTTCTGTCTAATGACAGTATATTAAAATGCTGGCACATGCTTGCCAGGTTTTGCATCAGCACACTCCATGTAGTAATCTGGAATAAGAGATCATTATGAAATATGACATGTTTATCACCAGGGACACCATGGAATTGCCCTGGTGTCCCTTAGGGCCACAGTGAATACAGAATTGTATGCCTTATTTACTTGTTTACTACAGGTCACTACCCATTTTGATTTCATGTACAGACCAGCCTATTCCATTCCTGTAGACTGGGGGTCATGGATGTTGGCAGGAGGACTCTTGCCCTGTCTCTTGGCATTGGCTTGTGCTGTGGGTGTGTGACGTGCTGAGAAGAGGAGTTCTGCTTCCTCTGCATGACAACTCTAGTCAAGAACATATGGCTAGAAATGCAGACAGGTACAGATTTACCAAGAAACTTCTCACTTCCTAACTTCAAGTATTTTTAAAAGAGGACTTTGATTTTAAATCATAATTGACAAGTTCATGTGAAGGATGAACAGAATACAGAAAAAAAAATTATACAGGTTAGGGACCTTATTCTCAAAAGTATCCATTAAAGTATCCTAATGTTTAAACTGGTATATGCATAAAAAAGATGGCTTAAGTTGAGGAACTTACAGTTAAGACCTCCTGCGTATGTGCATTTCTTATAGGAGTGTGTGATTCTTAGAAATAGCCCAGATACAGTGGATGAGGAAAGGTTTACTCACCTGAGGGAAGCAGTGTATGTCTTACTCTTACCCGCAGAGCTTGTGTTTTACTGCAACCTGCTGTAGAGCCTCCTGGGAGGAGAAGGCGAGGTAGCCAAGGCGGGGTGGGAGGGAATCTGGTTCACTTGGGGTTTCAGCTCCGTGTTAGGCTCTCTGGAGAGTGGGCTAGGAGGCAAAATATATTTCAATCCTTTCTTCCCTGTGTTGCTTAATAATTACAAAGCCTTCTATGATGGTTTTATTTGTGCAATTATTTTCTCCTATATTCAAACATGGTAACTAGGTAGCATTCTAAGATCTACGTAGAATTGACATTACCATTTGGGGACTTATTCAAAAGCCTTTCAAACAGAAGAAATTTACTCATTAAAATTGTGATATTTGTAAGTTTTTAAATCTCAGAGTGTTGGGCCAATACGTAAGCATGATGGCACAGAAAATGTGTGGTGTTTGGAGCTGAGGAGTGAGCGTGAGTATTCTGGGTGGGAAAAGGTTTACATTGACCTATTTATTTTTATTTCAAGGATTTCTAATTTTATATTTATTAGATATTTTAAAATTAAAATTTTATAGTTTCAACTCCAATCTAGGTAAAGTGTTTGCTCATCTTGCATTTTGGGGGTTGTTGGGTTGAGGATTTCTGCATGGTAAAGCAAGCATTGGGGTTAAATCATGTTTTGGAAGCCCAGGTAGACTTCATTTCTAAGGGATAATTACCATGCTCAAAGGGACCTCATCCTTTGGGAAATAAATTCACCACGTCTGAAAGAATATTTCTTTGTTTATTTTCTGGTTTTACTATCCTGTGACATATTTGTCTAATGAAAAACAAGGGAAAGTCTATAGCTAAAACGAAGTTTTTATTTGCACTCTGTGTGTGCGTGTGCATGTGCATGCGTGCATGTGTGCATATCTTTGCGAGTGCACCGCAATGCATTTATGAAGTTATCAGAAGACTACTTGTAGGTTTCACTTCTGTCCTTCGACCATCCTGGTAGAAGGTGGATCCTAGGGATTGTATCCAGGTGCTCTGTAAGTGCCCCTACTTCCTGAGTCAGGTCTCACAGACTCTAAAATAAAATTAATTAAAAGTTTCTCTCATTAAAATCATCTCAGTGCCGTGACCTTTTGCTTTATTTTAGGTTTGTTACTCTAAAAATGAATATAAATACCATTTACTAGAATATTTCATGATTATTTCACGAAGCACTGAAATTCAATAGAGTTGTGCTATTTCCTGACATAAATGAATACAAAAATTAAGCATCTTAGAACCTACTATGCAATAGGATCGTAAAAACAACTCCTCAAATATGTATTTTATTTTTTAGGAATCTAATTTGACTTCAATATTTAATCAAAATTCTTAAATTAGACATTCAGTATTTTAAATCAGCAAATCTGCTTTTGCTTGCCTCATACCCATATATGAAATTATTCTTAACAGATTAGCCAGCCATATAAATACATTGGTCTTGTGTATGTACATTTTGTTCTTCTAACAATAAAACATTCAAGTTCATGGTTATTTTATGTTTTTCAACAATGCTGAAATCGTTTGAGACAGATACAATAAGTCATTTTCATAAAGGAATCATGTTGAGTCACTATTACATAATTTATTGTATAAGACATTTGCAATTGTAAAAAAATGAACTTCCCATCATGGTAAAAAGTTAAATTGTTTTGTGATAGAACCTCTCAAAACTGCAAACAGAGACAGAGTGGACGGATGGTCACCTGTTTGCCTTCCTTGGGCCCTTTAGGCATTGTGTTGTGGAAATAAAAACAAAACACATATGAAGAATTAGGAGTATTCATACATAGTTGCATTTTAATGAAAATTACCTTAAAATTCAAATTACAGAAGTATTTGTTGGTGGTTTTCTTGTGTTCATTTTCTATAATTAATTCTTGGAATGGTAATTATGTTATTTAATATCTGATTTTAAAAAATTACCTCTTGTTTGGCATACAAAGGCATCGGTTTCTGCTTGACATTTCATATATTTATTATCATTTCTATGTTGGTCTCTTCCTCTCTTTTCATTTCTCCTCTGCAGGTTCCCTTTCTTTCCTGAAAGAATTGTTGTTCTGTTCTATTAAAAAATTGCTTGTGAGACATTTTAGAGTTTGGTTCAAAATGTACTGTGTATAATATATAATTGGTAAGCCAGAGGGAAAGGGGAAATTGCTTATTTCACTAAATGCTTTGAGCACCACTCTGCCATTTTATGAACACTTTTGGCATACTGCATAACACCTCATTGTGCGTGTCAACAACCAGGAAAACCGAAGGTCTTCGGTTTGCTAGAGAAGTGATTGGGATGCATGTATGTTGTCTGAATATATTTTAAGGCTCAGGACTTGTGGGTGGTCCTTAGAGGAAGTGGGTGAAGAGCACGTTGTTGGGAATGGATGATGTCAAACATAAAGAAAAACACCAGGGCATTACTCAGTTGGTGTTTTATGTATAGGTGTTTAAGCTTGCGAGTTTGGATCGGACAGACACTGTCTCTGTTGAAAGCCTGATATTTTCAAGTAAGCCAAGAGTGTAGCATCAGTGCGACTGATGTAACTAGAGCCCTGTTAAGTACATTCACGCTGTTCTAAGGGTCTGAC
Source organism: Apodemus sylvaticus (assembly GCF_947179515.1). Lineage (NCBI taxonomy): Eukaryota > Metazoa > Chordata > Mammalia > Rodentia > Muridae > Apodemus > Apodemus sylvaticus. Next base: position 25,841,041 of record NC_067475.1, on the reverse strand, counting down.
TTTCTCCCCCAGAAGTGGTTTGTTTATCTTTGCATACACATTCTCCATACACAGATAAAATGAGAGTTGTTTAAAGCTCTATGTAAATTATGCTAAATCACCCAGCATGAGAACCCAGAGCATAGCCTGGAAGACTCATATCTTCTTGTATACTTACCTCCCTTGTTCTGAATAGGGTCATTTCACGTGTTGATGGCTTGTTAACTGGCGTTTTGTGTTTTCAAATAGCCGAACTTACCAAAACTCACTACTTCACCACCTTAAAACAGTATGTTTTACTCTAGGTTCATCTGAAAATGAGGTAGCTATTTATTATCCTCTTTCATCCAGAGATGGGCCCTTTCTTTAGATGGGGCATTCTTATTATCTGCTGACTCCTTGTCTCTTCCTTCCTTAGTTTTGGTCTTTAATAATTTTCTAGTTGCCTCCAACAAAACCTGCCATGCACGGCGGACAGGGTCAGCTCTTCAGAGTCCATGTCAGCTCATGCTGCCTGTCTGTTGCCCACTTTCCCCAGCCTCCTTGCTGGCTAACATGGAAGGCAAGGCCGAAGTCTTTCACAGATTCTTATCATTATTAGTTAGTTAATATGGAGCAAAGGGACACAACTCAACATTGGGTCTCAAGTATGCCGAGAGTATTCTTTATAGGGTCAGCTCAGAGAACCCCAAATTTGGTACTTCCCTACAGAAAATGATTTTAGGACAAGTCAGGGTGGAAGAAAGTAATGAGTTTATTAGGTAGAAATAAAGGAGGTAGATAGTGTATGCTTTGCATTTAAGCATAAGAAGGAAAAGAGAGGAGAAGGGAGGGAAACAGAAAGGGAGGTAAGGAGAGAGGGGGGCCAGAGAGGATGTATTGATGGATTTTATGAAAGAACTATATCTGTACCCATCAAGTCAGTGGTGTGGGCTTCTAAAGAGAAGTTTTTAAAAGTTTCATATATATAAAAAAATCATATGAAAGATAATAAAATCAAACATAATCAAATATATATAGTCATATATACCAATGTGTATGTGTGTGTGTGTATAACTTGGAAGTTGCATTGCACAAACAATGTATTCTATAACCAGGTTCAAAGACTAAGCAAAGTTCAAAAAACATGTACAAACACTGTAGCTGTTTTCCATGTTTCTTAAAGAATGTCCTGTTTGCAAATGACATTACAAGGTTGTTTATGAGATTCATGGCCCAGGGTAGGGTGAGAGAAAAGAGATAGGTGGTTAAGGCTAGACTCAAAGGTCATCAACATTCCTGCCCAAGTGAGTGTACTTTATCTGTTGTTTTATTACTGCCTGTGTCTGCGAAAGCTCTTGGAAAAGGGGAAGCTGTCTCTGGGAGTAGCTTAACTTTGTTGCTTTGGATTGATGACTGAGCAAACAGGAAATGTGAACTGCCCTTCCCTTGTCCTGTGGGCTGGCCCTGTCTTTCTGCTCTGCCAGCCTTTGATTAGAATGTAGGTGGGTGATATACACAAATGCCCACATGATTGGAGTGCCAATCTAAGGAGGTCAGGCCAGAACGTGTTTTAAGTTGTGCCTGACATGTGATATCCTTAAGCTGTTTTCTTTTCTTTTCTTTTAAAATTTTATTTATTGAATATCATCTTCATTTATTTTTTCTTTTTTTTCTTTTTTTATTCGATATATTCTTTATTTACATTTCAAATGATTTTCCCTTTTCTGGCTCCCCACTCCCCAAAATTCCCTTAAGCCCTCTTCCCTCCCCCTGTTCCCCATCTACCCCTTCCCACTTCCCTGTTCTGGTATTCCCCTATACTGCTGCACTGAGTCTTTCCAGAACCAGGGGCCACTCCTCCATTCCTCTTGGACTTCATTTGATGTGTGGATTATGTCTTGGGTATTCAAGGTTTCTAGTCTAATATCCACTTATCAGCGAGTTCATACCATGATTGATCTTTTGAGACTGGGTTACCTCACTTAGTATGATGTTCTCCAGCTTCATACATTTGTCTAAGAATTTCACAATGGAGTACTATTCAGCCATTAGAAACAATGAATTCATGAAATTCTTAAGCTGTTTTCTTAACATGCGCTGACCTAAGTATCTTTGACAACCCTTTTGCAGAGTCACCATATGAATTATGGGACAAGGGCTCTTCATGTGCACGGTTTGGTTATAGAGAGGGATGAGATGAACATGTCTGGGCTTGCAATGGCATTTCACCTGCCCTATTTGATCCACTGGTGCGATGCTTGCTGGTAGTGCGGGGTGGGGAGACAAAGCAGGCTGACATTTTCTATGCTTTTACTGATGGCATAGACCGGTGGATCTCCATGGAGACTTTATTCTAATATTGCCAGGGATCCCTTTACATTAATAGTGTGTAAGTTTGTCTCTAGATAAGCTAAGAACTCTGCATTCGATTCATGATCCTGAAAGAGATGCAGAACGAGAAGAAAAATGTGTGAAAGGAAAGTGTACAAATGCCCATTTAGTGTCTGTGCATAATGTCATGGACATCATTTTAAATGTTCTAGTAGCTGCTTTTTAAAACATAAGAAGAAATAGGAATAATGAATTGTAGCACCAAATTATATTTAGGTTATTAAATAAACATCTTAATTTAATATTATATATGTATATGTATATATATTAGTGGGATAATTTACACACACATGGCTGTAGTTTGAATGTGAACCATCTTCACAGTGCTCCAGGCTTGTGCATTGTGTGTTTGAATGCTTTGTTTCCTGTTGGGGGCATTGTTTGGGAAAGTCAGAGAGACTCTTTAGGAAATGGAACCTCTCAGGAGGAATTGGGTTACTGGAAGGCAGGCCTTGACATTTTATAGCCTGCACATACTTCTGGTTCATGCCTCTTTGCATCTTGAGTTTTTCTTTTGTTTGTTTTTCTCTGCCATGATGGACTGCATCTCTTTGTAATTTTTGAGCTAAAAATAATAAAACCTTCCTCCCTTAACTTGCTTTGCCAGGGTGCTGTGTCAGAGCAATGGGAAAGTAACTTAGACACCTGCACACAAGCTCACACTAGATCTTCTAAGTGCAGGCCTCCTTATCAACTCCCAGCATAACTTGGTTCCTCTTTTGAACCAACCGTGGCTGTCCATGGTAAGCAATTCCTGTCTCGAGGTTAAGATACTGACATAGAAATCAGGGGGCATTGATGACAGCCCTAGTTTTAGCACTGGCTAACCTTTTGATGATGGATAAACTTATCTTGCATTTGTGTTTTACGTTACTCTTTTAATATCAGTGAGTCAGCATCGAATTGAAGTTTTCTAGTTTGCTTCAAGCCCCCCTAAATGAGGGGTAATTTGGAGATAGAACCTATGCTTAGTATGCAAAAGGCCATTTTACCTACCTACAGTGACTAAAGATAAATGAATTCATGTTCTATGTATATGAGAAGAAAACAGAACTTGCCTCAGGTGTGTGTGTGTGTGTGTGTGTGTGTGTGTGTGTGTGTGTGTGCATGCATCACATTCATGCAGCACTCATGGGTTTCAGAAGAGAACATCAAATCCACAGTAGCTGAAGTTGCAAGCCGTTGTGATCTGCTCAGTGTGAGTACTGAGAACTCTACTCTGGTCCTCAAATGAGTAGCAAGTACTCTCGGCTGCTGAGTCAGCCCTCTCTCCAACAACCATCCACAGGGGTTTGCCATCAGAGTGGTGGAAAAAACCTGCTATGTTTAGGCCCTTTCTTCTTTGAGAACTTGGAGTTCTTGGGTGTTTTAGCTGCGATACCACGTAAGGGTTAAAACCCAAGTAAAGCATGATTTTAAAGAAGTTACTAGGCAAAATATTCTCTTGTCACCATTTTATGAAGTTTTCCTGAAAGAATTCCTGCAGCAGAAATCTATCCCTCCTTCCAGTGAAGTTGTTACCATGACAACGAGTCTTGGTTGTTTCCTTTAGCATAGTGGGAATCCCTTCAGAAGTTCCTCAGATATGAGAAGCAATAATTCTAGGTACTAGGATCAGACCCGAGAAGCAAGAGCTCATGGATAGCTGCTAACTCAACAAGAGTGGTTGATTTAAAACCCATTTAGTTCAAAACCCAGAGACTGGCAGATCTTTTTTGAGGCATGGTCCTTGTAATCATCTGGGCTCAAGGATCTGGGGGCTCTTGTTACTGAATATTCTGGCGTGGTGTTCTTCTGGTGAATGCAAAACTGATCACAGCTTCAGTAGACATAAAGACTGAAAATGTTTCCCCATATCATACAGCTGAGCCCTGGTGGAATCAGCAAATGAAAGAGAGACTATTGCATCCTTGTCCGCCGGAGGTGAACCTACTTAAGGCAGTTTGTGTTTTAGTAATGAAAAGATTGCATCATCCTCGCCCCGCATCTTACCTAGTATTTGTCTGCGTGACTCATTTGAAGATAAGAAAGTGACATTTTGTGGGAATGGTGCACTTACAAGAAGCTGGATGTTCTCTTTTTCTCTATAAGATGTTTCCAGGAAGTCTTATCAAAGTTTATTCTGTCTTTATATTTAAGGCAATCACAAGAAAATTGTCTCAGCAAGACCTAGCTCAAATCTTAGCAGCTATTGATGAGTTTTAGTAGCGTTCAGAAACTTCACTTCTTTGGGTCCAATCCATGTTAGAGAAAGGAGTTAACTATAGTCCTCCAAGTGAAGAAAGGAGGAGAGCCCCAAGTTTATTACATAAAGCACAGTCACTTTCACAATGAGTTAATGGGAAAAAATATTTTCCAAGCCCCTGGGGTTCTTTGGTCCAAATGGGTTTTGCTCAACGTTTGGCTCCAGTCTTCATGTAGGGCTCTAGGTGAAGAGAGAAAAGGCAAATAAACGTGACCTTTGAAAGGCTGGTATTTTCTTCTGTGAAACCAAAAGGTGCACAAATACACAAATATTAGTCCACTTTTATTTTTGTTCTGGAAAACTTCTCCCTGGCCTCCAGCCTCTCCGTGTCGCATTATTGGCACCGTAGTAGCCCATCTTGGCTCCTGCCGGCCTTGCCATCTGTCTGACTGCTGAGAGGCCCAGTCGCACTAGCCTTACTTTTAGCCAGTGGCAAGTGGGGCCCTCCTATTGGCTGTTTACCTCTGTTTCCTCCTCCTGTTGATACTGTTTGGAAACAGCACCCAAACCTCACAACATGTGGCTATACTTCAGCCAAATCCAGTGGCTAAAGGCTCTTGCTGTCCAAGCAGGCCAATCTGCGTTTGCTCCCTGGAACCCATGAATGAGAAAACCCACTCTAGGAAACTTCTCTCTGACCTCCATGGGCATCTGTGTTCAGGCCCATACCCACACAGAGACACACAGACACAGACACAGACACACACACACACACACACACACACACACACTCACACGATAAAATATTGACACTAGACAGTGAAAGGTAGAACATCAGTTATTCAGTTCAACTTGGCCATTGAGAGAGCAGAGGTAAGAGAGGAAATAAAATTCCGAAAAGGGCCCTGTCCTGGTTTTTTTTTTTTTTTTTTTTTGCGTGTGTGTGTGTGTGTGTGTGTGTGTGTGTGTGTGTGTGTGTGTGTATGTGCGTGTGTGTGTGTGTGTGTGTGTGTGTGTGTGTGTGTGTCACGTTAGATATTTAGTGCATTTCCCATTGAATCCTTCGCTTTACATAAATTTAACAAGGTCACCACTTTCATGCCCCTGATAGGCATCCTTTGTCCCTCATGTGTACCTATCCATGACAGAGCCATTTAAACATTCACAATTACAAAACTTGAACCTTGGGAAATGACTTATTAAAACAAAACAAAACAACAAAAAAAACTAACTAACTAACAACAACAACAACAAAACAGCTCTTTCCCTTGCCACAAGAATTATTTTTGTTTGTTTGTTTGTTTGTTTGTTTTTGGGAGGAGGTTGGCTTTTTGGAGACAGGGTTTCTCTGTATAGCCCTGGCTGTCCTGGAACTCACTCTGTAGACCAGGCTGGTCTCGAACTCAGAAATATGCCTGCCTCTGCCTCCCAGAGTGCTGGGATTACAGGCGTGCACCACCACCTCCTGGCTGAATCTTTTTGAAGTCTCTGCTTCTAGAATTTTCCACCTATCAGATGTCCCCTTGACCTATGAATTAGTAACTTTGAGGAATGGCCACTATGATATCTGTAAATCTTAAACACAACTCCCACCCACCCACCCACCCAACCAACCAACAACAGCAACAGCAACAACAACAGCAACAAACCCCAAAGAAGCATTTTGGAGACAGAGGCAGACAAATCTGTAAGTTTGAGAGAGACATAGGTACATGGTGAGATGCTGTCTCAAAAAAGAAAGGAAAGAAGGAAGGAAGGAAGAAAGAAGGAAAGAAGGAAAGAAAGAAGGAAAGAGAAAGGAAGAGAGAGAGGGGGGGCACTGACTTGTCTCTGAGCTTTCTTGATTCTTGGGTGTGCACACATAGTCAAGTGCCTGTGGTGGTCAGAGTTCAGCTCCTGGTGCCGTTCCTCAGGAACCAGCCACCTTGTTATTTCAGATAGAAATTCTCTTTCTGGGATTCACAGATTGAGGTTCACTATAAGGCTGGCTGGTACCCAAGAATCTGATGGATCCTCTTGTGCAGGGGTGTCTGCTATTTTGTCAGTGCTTGTGGTCAAACTCAGGCTTCTTCCTGGCTCTCTGATCGAACTCTCTCTCTCCACATTTGCCTAACAAACATCTAGGCAAGAAGTATTGGCGAGAGCCAAGACGTTCCATGTTCCATGAACTAATATCCTCCTTTCTGCCCTTCTGTGAGCAATGGCTACGCACTGACATTCTGCTTCATGTTTTGTAGCCCAATAGATTCCTTTGACAGTTAAAAATAAAAAAAAAAGACTGTTTTGTCATAGGAAAATTGCTTATCTATGAGAAACAACTCTATCAGAATTTCAATTCTGAAATGTGATTTACTGATTGTTTTTTAAGGAGTATGTGTTGTCTTGAGTTGTCTTGAGGACTTTTGGGAAGCAGTGTAGTTTAATTGCTAACATGAGTATACTGGCATCAGATTGCCTACGCTTAAAGTCAGTGAGTTTACACATAAATCAGTAGGTGATTATATTGGGCAATGTGCTTATTTAATAATCTTGAACCTCAGGTCACCCACACGTTCATGTCCTAGGGACTCAAGGAGTTTATATGTAAACACATGTACATATGCCTTACTAGGCTTACAGTTTTCCCATGGTGTCTGGTTTTATTACCTACACAAAGCCTGGCATAAAATAACTGTCATAGCTATTTGTTGCTGGCCTGACTATTTACTTTAGTTATTATAACACTCTGCAGATGGACATAATCTTACTATACAGGCAAGTAACTGAAGCTAGAGGAGGTTACTTAACTTTCCCAAGGTCATAGATCTGAGAATTCAGTCAGTCTTTATAGCCAGAGTCCTTGTGCTGACCCCCAGATCCTACTGGTCACCCATGGAGTCCGTGGCTGCCTCTTTATCTCCTCAGCACTGTCACATGCATGTCGTTGGATTGTTAAGAAGCCATGGCTGCTGCCACATGTAATAGTTCATTTCCTGGTTTAAAACTATGTTTGCAATTTCTAATAAGTCTATGCTGTTAGAGATTCTACACGTTTCATGACATATATTTAAGTTTTACTTCTTGAGGAAGTATATTGTACAGTAGAACAGATTTTTTTGTTTGATTCTTTTCTGCTGAGAGAAGAGTCTTAATGAAAATACTCTGTGGAATGTGGCATTGTGGGTATGGCAAGGCAGGTTCTGCAGATGGCATCAATGGATAGGAGCTGTCCAGTGGATGGCTTCTTGTGTGAAATAGATGATGAGTTTTTAAAACAGCTCGTGTCAGAGCCTATTTATCAGAACTCCCGTCATCATCTCTCACAATAGATCTTTGAATTTTCTGGCTCCCATAGGAGCTTGGGGAAGGAGTGAGCTGTCAGGGTGAGCATGTGCCATGTACACAACAGATGTTAGAGTGGAAGTAGCTATGAGGGAGTTCTTATGTACAATTGCATGTTTATTTTTTTATTTTTATTTATTTTTTTTACCTAAGCAACCATTTTGTCTTCATGACATTTTCCTGGTTGCTCTGACCTTATATTGACTCCTCCTATTTTAAAATGTGTTTTTATGTTCATGTGTATGCGCTTGTATTTATATTTGTGTGTACAGTGTACATGTGTACATACATGTATACAAGCACACGTGAGAGCCAGCAGCCAGTGTCCTCTACTCCCTTCCACCTTATGGTTTTTGAGAGATGTTGTTACTCACTGAACCTAGAGCTTTTTTGCTAGATTGGCTGGTCTTTGGGCTCCAAGGACCTTTCCCTCTGCCACATCTTCTAGAGCTGCAGATGGAGTAGGGACTCATGCTATCTGTGCATGGGTTTTACCCATTAGGTTACCTTACTCTTCACAGCATGCCTTCAGTACTCATAAATGTGTGTGTGTGTGCTCAGCCATGTACTCGAGCACACACAGACTCTTATCAGAGTCCAGAAGTCAACATTTTGAGACAAGGTCTCCCACTGAGACCTGAGACTCACAGTTTAGCCTAGGGTGGCTGGATAGTCTTCACTGATCCTCAATGCTCTTCAAATCTGTCTCCCCATGCTGGGATTTTAGGCATATATCACCACTGTGTCTAGCCTTTTTAAAATGGGTATAGGGGGTTGAACTCAGGTCTTCAATCTTGTGTTGCACCTGCTTTATAGGCTGAGCTATTGACACAAATTTAAATTCAAATTTGGCCTTCCTGTTTAAGTATTAGTGCAGTTTTTGGCTTTTGCTTTAAATTGCCTGTTCTTTTCTTTAGTCTTGAGTGGTTAACCGTGGGGAGTTGACTGAGAGATCGGACTTGAGTTTGAACAGACCACTTGTCAAGATGCCTCCTCCCTTCCGTTGGTCCAAACAGAGCCAGACCATCTTTGCTGGGGGTGCGTCATCAGTGGGCATTTAGGATCTGTTTTCTCAGGGATTGCCCAACAGGAAGCATGTGGTCATATAAATTCAATCGGGACCCTTCATATGTGAACAGTAGCCCTGACTGAGAAGACCCATAAGTCCCCTTTTTCCACAGTCACTAAATATTCCTAGAATCAAAGGAAGAAGTCAGTCTTTAACTCTTGGTAAACACTGAATGTTTTAATTTGAGCGCTGATTAAAATCTACATTAGCCGGTTAGTGACAGTTTTGGTGTCGGCGTGTTGTTGATATGCTTTGGTCAATGTAACCTTTTGACTTTTCTTGCAGCTGTTCCATTTCCGCCAAGTCACCGGCTGACAGCAAAGGAAGTGTTTGATAATGATGGGAAACCTCGTGTGGATATCTTAAAAGCACATCTCATGAAGGAGGGCAGGCTGGAAGAAAGTGTCGCATTGAGGATAATAACAGAGGGTGCTTCGATTCTCCGACAGGAGAAAAACTTGCTGGATATCGACGCCCCAGTCACAGGTAAGGCCCAAGCATGGAGCCCACTCTACACTAACCACCATGTAAAACAGTAAATCAAAGTCCTCCCCATCAGCGAGCCTTCAGACACCTTACAACCATCTGCTTTGACCGTTGAATCTGCGCATTAAGGAGTTAAGGATATCATTTGTGCATAAAAATATTTTTATTTACACTCTTTGCCTACACAATTGAATTGCTGTGATCTCAAAGATGATGTATAACAGTGTTGGTGCAGATACTCAGTTGACTGACAGTGTTCTGTCAGCAGAAACCCTACCACAAGGCAAGGCTCCTTGCGGTGTCCTTAGCCTTCTACAGAACAGGAGGAGGCTGTGTCTCAGGGAAACAGACAGAATGGTGTGCCAAGGAAGCTGTCCAGGCTGCATCCTCTCATCAGCACCTGGTAACTTGTGAAAATGTAGACTCTCAGGCTCCGCCTTGGCAACTACTGACTCTGGGTTCCTGGGGTCAGAACCAGCAGTCTCTGTTTGATTAAGTCCTCTGAGTTGTTTGGTACATATTAAAGTATGAGCGGGTACCTGAGGAAGGAGGCTCCCTTGGGCTCCTTCCTATGGCTTGCCTAGGGCCACTTCTTGAATGCTCTTTTTCTGTCACTTTTCTTAGAAAGGTAAATATTTCACTGTAAGTATGCTCCTCTTGCATCATAAAAGTGAAATCTTACTATGGAGACTACACCTATTACCCAGAGAATTTCATTTGCTGTGTAGAGAGTTTGCTGAGGGTATATAGGCTTTTACTTTCAGTGGAGCTAAAAATGTTTGTTTATTTTAATATTTTAAACTTGGCCTGAGCAAACATTTCAATGGAGAATATTTGAAAGGAAAGAGACATGAAAAGATTTTTATATCCATTTGGGCTTTTTTTTTTTTTAATCTTCTGAGTCTTCATCTGCTTATGCTGTTGTTATTCTGATCCATTTGTGACAGTACTACAGTGAAAAGGCTCCTTGAATGTCAGAATAGACCTTTGCTGATTGCAAAGTCCTGAAGGGTTCTTAGTCCAAAGAAATCGACACTATCCACAGTTTATTTTTGGTTAGCAATTTCAATGCTGATGGAGGTTAGAGTTAGATAGCAGAGGGTATTTGTTCTATTGGTATTAACTCTGTGCTGGGCCATTGTTGCTAATGTAAGGACTCACCTGGCTCCTCCAAACAGATTCTACATGACATTTTAGCAATATTTGAATATCATGGACCATGAAAAGTTGTATGGGTTTCCTGGGGGTCACTTTTCCATTGTTACGCTGTACACATCTAAATCAACCCTAGTTGCCACATTATCAGACGGGGCTCTGCATTATTTCTTGTTCGTGATATAAGGACAGGATGTGTCAGTACTTCCCTTTCTTTAGTGCTGAAACTCTCAAAACAAAATGAGATAAAAATTGGTATTTGAAGACTAGTAAAGAATCTGCAGCAGCAGATATGCACAGCAGCAGCAGTGGTAAGATTATCTTACCACTTGATTATAATTGCCTTATGTACATTAATAATAATGCTTAAGCATTACATAGTAACGTTATGATTATGTTTATTTGTTACATATAAGAATAAATTATATGGTATTTTATTAGGTTTATTTTTCTCTACCTTTCTCATGATATTATGCATCTTCCAATGAAGACTTCATATTAAATTCGCTAATAAGCCCAGTAGGTATTAATGGAAATGATAAGTATAACTAAAAATAAACATAAAATAAATGTTTAGGGGAATATGTTTTCTGGACTGGCTCAGTCATCTCCTCTGTGCGATTAGCTGGTCTTGGAAGAAAACAGAGGAAGATTGTGGAAGAACAGGGCTTATCCCTGACGTTTAATCCTGTGTGTAGTCTAAGGACACACCTGGCTCTTCTAAACGGATTCTACAAGGCATTTTAGCAATTTTCAGGACAGAGATTTGAAGCTACTTGGATATCCTAGATCATGAAACATTATATGGGTTTGACAGGGTTACTATTCCATCACACTCTGAATATAAAGGTACAAATAATAGTGACAAAGACACTGGGTAAAAAGGATTTATCGTAACAGTTAGGTAAAGGGGAGAAAAGCTTTCTGTCTAGGTTGCTATACAAAAATATCTAAATCTAACTCATTTATAAGCAACAGGAATCTACCAGTATATTCCAAGATCATTGATGTTAGAAGATTTAATGTCCCTGGTAGGTCCTGCTCCCTGGTTCACAGACAATGGCTTCTCCTGTCTTCTTACATGGGAGAAGGAAGGGGGGCTCAGTCTATAGACACTGTCTGCATTTACAAGGGCTGTGTAGTCCCATTCACGAAACCTTCCAGAGTCTCTCATACTGGATATTAGATTTCAACATAGGAATCCAGGAGAGACCTAAGTGTTCAGACCTCAGCAGCTACAGTAAGGAACATATTCTAACCCATGATGCTGAACATAAACTGAAATGGGTAAATTGGGGGAAAGTAGGGCAGACGGACCAAGGACATACAGAAGCTTTCCTTTGTGTTTGGAATAAAAGTGAAGTAACAGTAACTTGGAATCTAGAATCCTCCCATATCTGAAGCCTTCTGAGCAACAGGGGCCGTTCGAATTTTCAAGAAATCAGGACATGTCAGACTTGGATTAGGGATAGTCACCCCATAAAGTCATTTCAAATACTAAGTCCAGGAAGCCTTTCCCATCAAGCCTTCTGGATACAGGGGTGCTGAGCCTAACTTAAGACCTTGGTAATGTTTTATGATATCTGGTTGCCTTATTCTGAGATTTTACCCTATTTGGACAGCTGAGTCTACCAGATGATATTTATATGTTAGCTTAGAGTTATTTGTTTAGATAATTGAGTCAGCAAAGTTATATTTAGTTTATACTTGAAAATTTTCAGAATAAAGTATCCTTTATATAATTCTGATTGCCACCCTTAAAAGACAACCTGTGAAAGAATTTAGAAAAGAGAGTATATAAGAGAGGAGGATGGATAGGCAAAGGGTCATATATTAGGAAGATGTTAAGGGAAGATGAAGGAGACACAAATAATGTTTGGGGCAGATAACAGCCTGAAACCTGACTTTGGAGTGTCTGTTTCTCATTTTTCTTATCCTTATATGTGTGTGTGCGTGCGTGTGTGTGTGTGTGTGTGTGTGTGTGTGTGTGTGTGAGAGAGAGAGTGTGAGTTTGGTGTACCTGTTTTTCATATGTTTATGGGCACATGTATGTAAATGTGGGTAATCCCACATTAAGGAGGAAACAAAACAAAGCAAATGGCAAATACTGTATTTGCAAATATTTGCTGCTCCTTAACTTCCTTGTAGCTCGTTTTTGCTTTTTACTAATAAAAGTATTTTCTGTGTAGGAGTAGTACATCTGCCTGACATCTGCCACAACTTGGTTATTTGTGTTGAACCCCGGAACCAGCAGTTTTGTTATTAACAATCTTGATATTCATCCCTTTATATATTTTAGGTAGAGGAATTTTGATCAGCAACATGGCTGCTAAGGCAAGGAATCACATCCAAAGATCCTGCTGCAATACATGCCCTGGATCACAGTATGATCTGGCTGGAATATAGACACACCCTTAGTGCACAGCTTTAATTCCTAACAATGAAGAAAAGTTTAGTTTGTAGAAGGAAGCAGCCATATTTGAAAGTGACATCTAATTGAAGGGAAGACAAAGTGATGAATCAGAGAAAGATTTCACAGAATGAGTCAGAGTAGACTATGCCCGCCTCACATAAGAAGGGCAGAGGAAGAGAGGCTACTTACGAGCAGCAAGAGAGAAAAAGTTGAGGTATGTGGTGTTTAAGGCAGCTTTACTAGGGCAGTTTTACGAGACAGGTAACAGAACAACCTAGACACAGATAAAGACAGAATAATCTAGAGAATGGGAAAGAGCCAGAGGATTAGAACATATTGCCCAAGTTAGTTCTGAAAGTTGGCTCTTGTCTTAATATTGTTCTTTTGCAAATGTATATACATAATATTTTTAACAATGTGGCTAGACATTAGTGTGACAACTCAGTTTGGTCAATCAACATGATAGATGTGTATACCTCTGATATAGATGGTGTGGGGTATAAACTTGTGAATGTGGCCTGGTTGTTGCCCTCCAAGGACACAGATGATTGCAGGAAACAATGACCGCCCAAAGAAAGATATCACAGCTCTGACTAAACTAAAGGCCATGCATGGTCTTACGTTTCTAAGTATAGCTCACTCAAAATCCAAATTCCTTTTCATCTTCTAAATTGTAGTTTCCCTCACAGTATCCACTGATTAGATTACTTGAACCTTTTAAAACACTAACTGGGACCCAACCTGTGCTAGATATGGACTAGAACTCTTGAGGAAGTTTAGGACTGTGAGGTGGGGGGGCTCCCTTTTCCTGAAGGCCTTCCTTGGAATCATACCACAGGTAGTTTCTTAGGAGCTGAGGTAGAGGACATTGATAATGTGGGAACCATAATAAAGAATATAGAAAGAACTTGCTAAGTGACCAGTTACCTGGGGTTTGAATGGATCCCTCTGTTTTACTCTATGAAAAAGATGCAGAATAGCATTCTGGGTAGCAAATAACACAAACTGAATTAGATATTATTTTGTATGATGACAAGGAATATTCTTGAAAACCTGGTGTGGTAAGGTGGGTGGGCAAGGGACTGAAGGGCGGAGTGGTCTGGGCCAGTACTGTTGTATCAAGCCTAGTCAGGAACGAGGCTTTCAAGGGAACCCCGATTTTGGGGCTGGGGGGTGGGCACAATGACTCTTAGGGAGCCCTTTGAAAAGGTGATTGTTTAAGTTGGCTTTCCGCATGTCTTATGGAAGGTCTTGCTCTCCAGTTTCCCTTTGACTTAGCAGAGTACTCTGTGCCTGTCTGTGGAGCAGAGGCTGAGTAGGAGCTTCAGCTGCTGCAGAGTGTGATTTAGAACCCCTGTTCCTGCTCCCTGGGCTGAGGGGATGGGCAGGCCTCCTCTGGCCTAACTGCTAATCTCTCTGGTTTGTCTGCTTCCTGCAGTGGAGGATTTGTCCCTGGTGCAGGTCAGGATTCCCTCAGTGGCTAGGCCTGCCATTTAGCACATCAGGCAGTTGCCAGGAGAACCCTCTGGCTTGGTTCCTGGATGTGAGAGTGGACCTGGGGCCAAGTTTAAGGTCACAGTAGCCCTTCCCTTGAAGCAGCTGACACCAATTAGAATTCCCCTTGCCTGGAACCCTGGGGAGAGCAGAGTGGGGGATTGGATTCCTAGTGGGACCTAAAGGATCAGTGTTTATTCTTCTACTATCCTTTGTCACCATGAAGGAGTGTGGATTTAGGTTACATGGGGGCAGAATATTTTCTTTCTGCAGTTTCTGAAACTTGTAGTCTCAGTGGCCAGATTTTCAGGACTCTCTCTGCAGTCCTCAGCCTGTTGGTACCTGGCCCTGTGTAGGCATGTCAGTAGTTCTGACCTGCCTGGTGGAGGCAACACACACACACACACACACACACACACACACACACACACACACACACACACACACACACACACAGGATCGTGAAGATAATGTCTATGATAATGTCTATTTTGCTCATCTTTTCACTTCTAGATCCTGCACTGTTAATCTTTCATTAACAAATGAAAAAAAGGTGGGGGGGGGACGACTGAAAGACCCACTGGGAGCCTTTCCAAATGAGAACACCAATCAGAATCAACTCCTGGCCCCCATAAAACACATGGTTTCAGAGGTTTAGAGTCTGGAACAGAGACTTTGACTATCTAATGAGTTTCTAGGTCATAATAATTCTCTTGAAATTCTGCATTGCAAGAGCTGGTTTAAATACAAGGGTCAGAGTCTCATAGCTGAAGACCTTGGTCTGCCCAGGCTCTTGTCTGTATGAGTAAGGCCTCCCGGTTACAGTGTATTGTGGGTGCTCTTCTGTTTCAGAATAGCTTTCATGTAAACACTTGACTGATTTGCACA
Source organism: Apodemus sylvaticus (assembly GCF_947179515.1). Lineage (NCBI taxonomy): Eukaryota > Metazoa > Chordata > Mammalia > Rodentia > Muridae > Apodemus > Apodemus sylvaticus. The sequence goes on along the minus strand of NC_067475.1, from coordinate 25,825,678 downwards.
AAGTAAATTGCAATAATAGCAAAATTGAAACATATGGGAACTCCAGGGTATATTTGTGTCTATATTTCTGTGTGTCACTCAGCAGCAGTTAAATATCAATTCTTTAAGCAGCAGGTATCCTTTTGTCATGTTCTCTATTTCTAACCATCCCCCCAAATTTATTAATATTTGTCTTAGTGCAGTAGTTTGGAAGTTTGAAGTACTATATAAATTAGTTAGAAATTTCTGTTTTTAAAAAAGATATTATCAGTGTTTTAAATGTATGTGTGTGTGTGTGTGTGTGTGTGTGTCTATGTATGTGAGTGCCACAACATTATGCAGGTGGCTTTCAAGGCCAGAAAGGAGGTAGAGTACACAGCACCACCTAAGATGGGGGTTGGGAGTCAACCTGTGGTCCTCAGGATGACCAGGAAGTACCCATGACATTAAGCCATGTCCCCAACAGCAGAAGTCATTTCTAAAATAAGGAATCTGTAAGTTAATTTTTGTTGTTATTGTTATTGTTTTGTTGGTTTGGTTTTTGGTTTTTTTTTTCTTTAATACTCTCAGCTTCAGAAGAACCGATTTTTCTTGTTTATAATTCTAAGACCCTGGGAAAGAATAAAATGAGGGTAATTGGGAAGGGAACGTATATGTAAAAATAAGTGAAATGCAAAATGAGTTTTTCTTAGTGATCAATTCTTTTTCTACTTAATTTTTTCAGTTAACATACAAGGCATTAGGAATATTAATGGCATTTCCAAACAATGTGTGCTCTGAGATTCTCCTCCCTTCCTTTGTTCCTACCCCCAATGTCCTGATCCCTTCTTATCTTCTCCAGTATTTATCTCTTTCATGTCATATGTGGTCCTTTGTCCATCTGTTCTACAGTTTGTCATCACCTATTTTTACACTTTTGGTCTCTTTTCAATAATGTAGGCCTTATATACACCTACACACATACTTGAACACATACAGTACATGTGTATATACATATATATGTATAAATATTATATATGTGTATAAATTATATATATACATATATACATGTAGTGTGTGTGTGTGTGTGTGTGTGTGTGTGTGTGTGAATTGGCTAGGATTCATACATGAGAGAACATTCTGGTTTTGACTTCCTTACTTAATGATTTCCTTTATAAGAATGAATATTAATATGGTCATTTATTTATGCCATCTTTCATGTCAGTATCATATATTTTTGTTGTATTTGAGAGTGTTTTTCTTAAAGAAAGTGTTGCTTTTGGTTTTGTTTGGGTTTTATGTTCTGTGTTAGACATTATAATATTAACAACTTCCATTTAGTTAGAGAGTAAGAGCTCTTTCAGCCAAGAATGACCACCTGGGTTGGATCCCTGGGGCCCACAAGGTGACAGGAGAGAACTAAATCGCAAATGTTGTCCGTTGCGCTCCTCCAGAATGCTATAATATACACACGTGCACAGGCATAAATAAATAAGCAATATAATAAAAATATGCAAATCAATTAGAAATTCCTGGCCCTAATCCCACTTTAGATGGAGTCACTAACCAGCCTGCATGTGTACCATCTGATCTGAGATACAGTCGGTCTATCTGGGCCTTGGCATCAGAAGCCTATGTCTCTTATTGTTTCTGAAGGAGAACCAATTGAATTGACACACAGTCACTTGTTTCCCTGTTTAAACAAAGGCACTTTTGACTTTTCCTTTCTACTTTCTCAGGGTGATAGGCAAATTTGCTTTTGTCTTCTGTAACGTAATCATCTGAGTCTTTAATTGAAAGCAGAGTCAAAAAACTAATTGGGCTGTATCCAGCATTTTGGTATCCCACACAGCATCTCTGCAGACCAAGGGACTCACCTTCCAGATAAAGAAGTACTGCCGGGAGCTCATGTTGATGGTTGGACCACGCACTCACCCATCTTAGTCCTGAATCTGCTGGCTTGTTAGAAGTGTAGAATGGGTAAAAGCACAGCCAGTGATCTTACTGGTTGGCAAGTAGCCTGGAGTCAGCTGTGCTCATAGGTTGTATGGATATGTGCAATTACCTTGCAGGGCCAGTTAAGTATGTTTTCATATAGTTTTTAGAAGGTAAAGTTCGAGTGCATATTTAACTAGTCTGTGGGTAAGTGACTGGTTATCAGATAACACAATCTTAAAACAAAGGCTTCATTTGTTTGAAATTTTCTCCAGCATGTTTTAAACATTAATAGCGAGTACCTTCAAATGAGAGCCTTAGCTTAGTATTAACTTATTAAATATATATCAAAGCTAGGCGAAAGTTAGCGAATTATCTGTATTATTGATATAAAATATCCCTTCAAGTTGAGATGCTCAACTAGGGAAACACTAAAATTTTTTGTTTTTTCCTTTTCTATTGCAAAATAGTTTGTAGCCAGTCTGCTTACTGTATTATGGTAGACCTAACCCAATCTATAGGTTTCTTTTTTTTTTTTTTCCTCTCTCAATGTGGCCTGTTCTGGTACTTGCACATTAAACTGGTCTAACCAGTTTATGCATGCATGTGTGTATATCTGTGTGCTTGTTTTTTAACCAGAGTATGGTGGGTCACAATAAGATCTGAGGCTCCAGCCCTGTAATGCAACCACCTGCTGTGTATTAGATAAGGACAGCATTAACCTGTATTTTCACCCTGCCCAGTGTCCTCTCTGGGTAAGTCATTGATCCCTGTAGTCTGCTAGTCGCTGGCATGTACCATGGGGTAAGTGATTTCATCTGTCTGCTTTTTACTCCATGTGGCGCAAGGCTTTCCCACCCTAGAAGCTTACGATTTGTAAAGTATAGCAGAAATGGATGCACCAACAGGAACTTGTTTCTTTTGTCCCATCCGAGCTGTTTGTTTCCTGGCTCTTGTCATTGCTATCTAATTGAAATGCCAGCCTGTAGTTCAGTTCCTCTGCTTAGTGATTCACAGCATAGACCATTTAATGATATATAGGAAAAAGTGAGTGGGCAAAAAGAGTGTAGGTAGGTTCTTGGGCACATAGCTGTCTTACATATCAAAGTGAGTTAATTTTAATAATTTTTTTTCATGAGGACTTCATTTAGAAAGAATAAAATAAAGAATAAAACTATGAAATATTAGCTATGAAATATTTTCAGTTACAAGTTGTTAATGGGACATGTGAGGGAAGGCAATTTTTAGGCATCTCTGCCTTGATGCTTTGCATTTGATGGCTGAAACTGCTGTGATAACAACACACTTTATTTTCAAATCCTGGTGATTGAATTTTTAAAATAATAGTTTATAGAACCTATATACTTGCACATAGGAGTCTAGCACCCTGTCATCTAAGAGACTTCACCCAGCAACTAATGGAAACAGAGGTAGAGACCCACAGCCAAACACAGCTCAGGAAGTCCTGCGGAAGAGGGAGAGGAAAGATTGAAGGAACCAGAGAGGTCAAGGACACCGTAGGGAAACCTACAGAGACAACCAACCTGGGTCCATAGGGGCTCACAAAAACTGAACCATCAACCACAGAATATGTGTGAGATAGTCCTAGGCACCGTACACATACATAACAGATGTGCAGCTGGGTCTTCATGTGGGACTCCTAACCATAAAAGCATGGGCTGTTTCTGGCTCTGTTGCCTGCCTTTAGATCCCACTCCCCTATCTGGTCTGTCTTGTCTAGCCTTATTAGGAGAAGATGCACTTAGTCCTACTGTAATATGATATGCCAAGATGGGCTGATATCCATGGGAGGCCTTCCCTTTTCTAAGGAGAAAGGGAGAAGAGGGTATTCCAACAGGAGAGATGAGAGGGAGGGACTAGAAGGAGGGGAGGGAGGGGAAGCAGCAATAGGGGTACAAAGTAAATAATTAGTGAAAAAAATAGTTTGTAGAACCAATACAAAATGTACATTTCCTGGATTTTACATTTGTAAATAATATGCAACTGTATGTTGCTTTTTGGCTTCCAAGTGAGAATGATGGCATAGGTTTCCTTAGGAACCAAGCACTATTTGGCAGTAGTTTTCCTCAACCTTTTTTTGTTGAAGGCTTTCAAGGGTTTCTAGAAATCCCAAGTTGTCTTTATAATGCTATCTTAATAAGTTCCAAGATAATGTCAGTAAGTCTTTGAATAAGATAACATGCAAATATCAGAAGTAAAGTTGGAAAAAATAAATTGTAGGTTAAGAGGTTGTGTGTCAAAATAATGTGTATTGATTAGCCTGTAATATGCTTTTCTTCTTTTCTATTCTGTGGGGCAGTATGAATCATTTTCAGATAATAGCTGATATTTCAGGATCTAGTTTAAATAATGAAGTAGCCTAATAGTAACGCATTAGGTAACCATTTTTATACATAAAACAATTATAACACACACACACACACACACATACATACACATGCATATACAAACACACACATGCACACACACACACACATTTACAAAGCAAAGTAATATTTAAAGATCAATTCACTCCCCCATGACACATATGGCCTTACTTTTCAGGCAAAGATTTATAACATGTAAAAGATGCGGGGCTCATTTAAAAGAAAACTTGAAATTCTTTGAATAGTCCTTGGTGCAATTCAGCCATCTCGTGAAGGAAGGACAGCAAACTTGATTTTCTCTTCTTTTCCCCCAAAATACCCATTAAATGGTAATTGTTGCAAAACTGTATGTGTTTGGCTGCCTCTCCTCTCCTTAAAAATCAATCAGTTATTATTATTTTTTTTTATTTGATATAATTTATTTACATTTCAAATGATTTCCCCTTTTCTAGCCCCCCCCCACTCCCCGAAAGTCCCGAAAGCCCCCTTCTCTTCCCCTGTCCTCCCTCCCACCCCTTCCCAGTTCCCCGTTCTGGTTTTGCCAAATACTGTTTCACTGAGTCTTTCCAGAACCAGGGACCACTCCTGCTTTCTTCTTGTATCTCATTTGATGTGTGGATTATGTTTTGGGTATTCCAGTTTTCTAGGTTAATAACCACTTATTAGTGAGTGCATACCATGATTCACCTTTTGAGTCTGGGTTACCTCACTTAGTATGATGTTCTCTAGCTCCATCCATTTGCCTAAGAATTTCATGAATTCATTGTTTCTAATGGCTGAATAGTACTCCATTGTGTAGATATACCACATTTTTTGTATCCACTCTTCTGTTGAGGGATACCTGGGTTCTTTCCAGCATCTGGCAATTATAAATAGGGCTGCTATGAACAAAGTAGAGCATGTATCCTTATTACATGGTGGGGAATCCTCTGGGTATATGCCCAGGAGTGGTATAGCAGGATCTTCTGGAAGTGAGGTGCCCAGTTTTCGGAGGAACCGCCAGACTGCTTTCCAGAGTGGTTGTACCAATTTGCAACCCCACCAGCAGTGGTTAAGAGGGACCAGAGAGTGCCAGTTCAGAGACTGGAGTAAAGGAGGTGAGAGAGTGTTCCATGTGTGGCCATGTTTGAGGACTAGGGCTATTGAGGACAATGAAGATACATTACGTCATATGCAGGACAGCCGTGGGACCTGCCTAGAAGGGTTTCTGATGGATTTAGTGATGACTAGATCAATACTATGACAAATACTCATTCCTAGAAAGTGCCAATGATAAAATTACAGTGGAAAGGCTGGCCTTTGTTTGAGTAGACTAGCGTAGATCCGGAGTCTGACTCATAGGTGAAGGTCCAGTTTGGAATGATGGAGAGAAAGACAGGAAGGGTTGGAGCAAAGTAAACATTTCAGTTGATCAAAGAACTGGGGAAGTCAGATATGTCCTCGGAAACTTAAACACAGCCTGACTTGAAAAAGACACTGGGTGATCCTCTTTAATGGAAAAAAAAAGTTAAGGATTGGTAATCTCCATCATTTTAAATAGTGGTTTTAAAAATGAAAAGTGCCTTTTTTGGATCCAGTTTGGATTCTGTGTTGAATACTCAGTTGGCTAATGCTAGTGAGCCTTCACCATATAAACCACATACTCTCAACCAGGTGAGTACTTATTAGTATGTTTTAGTTTCTTTTTCTTATTAATATTAAATTTTGTATTCTTCTGTCTGTGCACTGTTATAATGGGGAGACTAGTGGCTTTGCACTTGACCAGAGTCTTGATCCTAGTGACCAAGTCCCTGAGCCCCTGCATCTGCCCATTGGCCCAGAACTCACTATTACCCCAGTCTAACCACACACTCAAAATCCACCTACCCCAGTCTTCAGAAGGCTGTAAGTTCAAGTGAGAGGCACCATACCTCTTAAAATAATGTGTGCCAGGAAACACAGTTCTTATTTATTGGGTTTTGTTCCATGTGTATATGAATTTTACCTATCTGATGTGTTTATGAGTTTCTTGGCATTTATTTTGGCTCTAAGCTAAAGTATAGTTGTTTCCTTTAGGATTGTCTTGCCATTGGGACGAAAAATGCCTTGCCACAGGGAAGGAAAATGAAAATAATTCTGTCTGATCAAACCATCCTTTAACAGGCTCACATGCACAGAGGCCAGGTCTGTGACTCAGGAATCCTAAGAGGTGTCCCCCTCTGCCATTTCTTGTCTGCAGTTCACAGGAGATTAGTGTTGTGCTGGTAGATCCTGGTTGAGCTTTGAGAAGCCGAGTGTCTTATTAAGTATACAACACGTGACTTTGAAGTGGCAACTTGACCTTGATGATGAGAAGCTCCCTTAGGCTGGGCTGGCTTCCTCCTGCTACCATTAAAGCCTCCTCTCTACCAACATAAGAGATAGCCTCAACTTCCCTTACCGTGTGATTCAAGTCTCTCCCATGTCAGGGTTTCCACTGTGCCCCAGACTTTAGAAACTGTCAGATATCCTGTGTTACTTTTGAGATTTTTTTGATATAACATAATCTCACATCATCAACATAATTTGCATTACTTCATATTTTCTCTATAAAAATATAAGTCTGTTTCAATAGAATGATTTTCTTTCAGAAATAAGTACTGCTTTAAATTCTTCACACATCTATAAAAGATTCTAATGCGTTTTAATTGGAATTATTATAACTTTAGCAAAATGCACAAATAGAAGAAAACACATTTTTTAGTTTTTGGTATAATATATTAACAGGCCCCATTGCAACATATGCTCTATCAGATGTCACCCATACTGCACTGCGGCTGGGAGAGGAAGTGTAGTAGACACATTAGTAACAGAAAGTCATTTAGAGGACACCTCCATTACCGCTACTCTGTCTATCAGATGGACAGTCCCACTGGCTAGCGCTTTGCCTTTGAGCACTGGATTTTCACTCTGATTCATTTCCTACTGGGCAGAGTTAGTTCACTGTACTCTTGTAAGATACTTGGTACCTTCCTGCTTACCCAGGTCAGGAAGCTTGGCGGAGTGGGATGAGAGGGGCCTAGCGCTGTTAGGCACAGCTGGATGAGCTAGTGAGCTGAGCCTGGTCCAGAGGTCAAGCGCTCCTTGCTCTGTGTCTGGCTCAGCACCCTTTTCTCATCCATTTCCCTCTTAACAACATTGATAGCTCACTTGTGTACCGTTGATGGCTTAGCTACTTTTGCCATTTTATTTTCACTGGTTATACAACCCAATACATGTGTGCACATTTAATAAACCTGGACAGGTAGCCCACAGCTAGCCTGTGAGTTCATTGCTAACTCTATCCACACCAGTGTTCTTGAGTTAAAGTAATCCCTTAAGGGTCTTCCCATTTTGCATTTGACCTGGAAGCTTTCTCTGCCTCTTACATCACACTTGGCAGCAAGACAGGGCTCATGACCCGTGAGGCGTGATGTTTGTCCAGGCTGTGGTATCCCGATTTCATTGCTGGGAAAGGTTTCCTCACCTTCCCCTATAATTACCTTTAAATGGCTTCAGCCCTGAGAACGTAAGGTTATGTGCCAGACCACATAATGCTCATGGGAGTCCACCACAAATAACCATTCCCCCTTTTCCAGTGGAAAATGGAACAAAATATAGTGTTTTAGCTTCCCAAGTTTATACTTCCTTCTGTGTGGGAGATTTGACCACACTCAGTACATTTGTGTCGGAAGAGCAAACTCAATTTGGCACCATTCCTTGTTAAGTTTCTTCCTGGCCTTCCCTTTCACCTTAAAAAATAGGTGTGCCAAATAGGTGTATGCTGTCTAGCTGCTGCTCTATCATTGGACATCTAGAATACTCAAATAACGTTTTAAACTGTTGTGTACAGTTGTTGCCAACCACATGAATCTCCCCCTCTGTGTTCCTATCTCTGTGTGTGTGTGTCTCTCTCTCAGTGTGTGTGTGTGTATGTGTGTGTGTGTGTGTGTGTGATCATCCTCTTTATCTTTTACCTGAGACTATGTTAGGAAATGATGAGCTGCAATCATTATTTTTTCTCTAAAGAAACATTAAGGGCTTCCAAACCCCAACTGACGTAGTGAAAAGAACTAACCGGGTCGATTAACCTGGGTGCAGCTAACTTTGTCTGGCCATGTCCCAAATTTCTCAGAGAAGGACAAAGAGTTATAGGGAACAGGGATTAATTTTTTTTCCGAGCCTGTTTTCATTTAGTTTTATATCTAAAACTAGCTATGAGTCTTACGATGGCCCAGCAGGAAGGTGTGTGACTAGGAAGTATCTGCCACCAAGCCTGAGGATCTTTCAATTCCCAGGCCCCACATGGTGGTAGGGAGGTGGGAGGGTGGGGGTGGGGGGTTATTTATTCATACAAGTTGCCTGCTGTCCACATGCATATCCTGACATACCTTCCCACTGCATGCAAAATACATAAATAAAACTAGTTATAAATGTATCCTGAGACTTAGCACAGATTGAGTCCTTGGCCTAATGCATGCTCTCTCCATTTATGGTCTCTCATTTCTCAGAAGTCAGGGTCCCATCAGAATCAGATCTCTGCACCTTTAAAAACACAGATGAAGTCATGGTGGCATCCAGAAGTTCTTTGTTTTATTTTCTTTCAGGCACCCGCATGCATCTCCTGTTCTCCTGCCACTATAGATCTCCTCAGATCTTTGCATACTTTTCAAGACTTGACCTGCCCTTGACCTTCTCTTACACCATTTCACAAAGCACAGCTTATCCTGGCTATGTGGCCCAGAGCTCCAGAGCAGTAATCAAATCTCAGCGCTGGGACCTCCCAGTGGGGACTGTTTACAGTCCACTCTCTGGCTCTCAGTGTCCATCTCAGAGCCTTTGGTCAGGGTTCAGTGGCTTACAATGGAAGTAGCTTTCAGGCACAGCATGTGCTCTGTGCTGATACAGGCCTCGGCACCATTATTGTAAGTTTCACTCCCTTCCCCTCCGTGCGACTCTCTTTGAACTGCTCACCTCCTCTTCTCCATACTTGGAGTTCATACCCATTTGTGTTCTTTTAGATCAAGAACTACACATAGACTAGTACCTGTATACATACACAAACATACACGCACACACACACACTCACACACACACACACACACACACACACACACACGCAAATACATATATACACACATGTACGTGATGTTATTTGTTCTTCTCCTAGAACTCATAAATAATGAAAAAGTTTTAAACATTGTTGGGAAGAAATGTGCCCAAACAAAGTATGATTTAGGAAAGATTTGTCACATTAAACAAACATTTAAGTACAAAAGGGCTTAAATTGCCCTTTAAAACATAAAGCATAAACCAGACCTTCAGTGTTTCCTATTTGGTAAAATATTCCCCAATGACAATTAGTTTTATGAAATATTAGTGAAGAAGTTTATTCCACTGCATGGATTGATTGCTTCATTCCCTTGAAAATACAGCTTTTAGGCCCATGTTTTAAAAGAGCTTGTGTTAAACAAGCAATATTGAAGAAGCCGACCTTATTGATAAAATCATATGTTGATGGTACCCATTGACCAGCAGACTAGAATGTAAAGGCCATTGAATTAAATCATTTGTGAGCTACTTATTAAAAGGCCAAGTGCCTTTTTGTAAAGTCAAAATAGTATGCAAAGCTCCAAATATAGAGAAGCGATGGGTAAAACAATAAGACCCCCTGTATAAATGAGCGAATACTACTGAGAGACAGGCTTGGGATAGATTCACACCCCTGAGAGAAGCTGGGTGCCATTGCAAGGACATTGTGCTAGTTAGCACCTGGCCTGTGTTAGAAATCAGTTATCTTTAACTCTTCCTAAGCCGGACATATGTCATACCACTCTTGGCCTTTGACAGTGTGCTTCTAGTGTACAAGGGATGGGAAGGACAGTGATCCGATTCTGCACCTGCTGGGTTGTAACTTACACAGCTTACCATCCCCACACTCTACTTACCTGATAAGGGTATCCTCTGGAGCAAGAATGACATTCTCAGTAGGTTTCAATATCTCAGTAGAGATTCTCAGTAGGTTTTTGTTCTACAACCTTGTCAGTAAATGATACGTTATTTGCATTGATGTTCTCATTGTTCATAGAAATACATTGAACTACTTAGTAAGACAGAAATTTTGATTGATAAATTTTAAATTGTTTATATAGAAATCCACCTATTACTTATAGTTTATTACATAACATGTATTTGTAATATATTACATATGTAAGTATGTAACTTATATATAATACGATATATGTATAAATATAATTGTTGTATGACATATTACATTTATAAGTATATAATTTATATTTAAAATAGATTATGTGTATAAATATGTCATATATTATTATACTCATAGAAGTACAGCATCTGAGTCTGTGCTTGCATCTGTGTTGCTATCACTATTTAAGCATCACCTGACACCACTGTCTCATCTGAGCAGTAGATGGGTATAGAATGATAATAATGATTGGGCCAGGAAGATATATCTACCAGTTGGCAAACTACTTCCTCTGTGTGGACACAGACCTGAGGTGACCACCCTAAACCTGTGTAAAGGAGGCTGGGGCTGGGGATGTGTATTTGTAATTGCAGCCTGGAGGGACAGAGACAAGACAGTCTGTGCAGTTCCTTAGGTTCCTTAGCCATGCAACCTAGTGTTGTAGGTGGATTCCAGGTCACTCATTTCAACCAAGAGGTGGGTGACACTTGAAGAATGACACCCAAGATTATGGTCAGAGCTTTATATATACCTACACACACATACCTGTGCACCTGCCCTCACGTGAACATGCCTAACATGCATGAGTGGGCATACACACACACACACACACACACACACACACACACACACACACCACACCACATACACCCCTGGTGTGCTGGCTACATGACCATTCCTACACTGAGAAGCAAAGGAGATAAAGAGGCCACTGAGGAAAGAAGCAGGTTTGTGGCACTTAATGTGTGTACAGATTATCATAAATCTGCGAATTCTGCACTTAAAGAGCTCAGCCTCTTGGGAGTAAAGAAATCTACGAGTGGGGTGACTTGATCTCGTTGTTCTGAAGTGTAGAAATGAAGCAGCATTGAAAATGTATAAGCTTGCTTTCCAGCGTCACTGTTAGAAAATGTAGTAAAGTACGGCTGTGGTTGTTAGGAAGGAGGACTTAAAGAATTCTGATGAATATGTCCCTGGGGAATGAGAAGACAAATGAACTTCTTGTGTGATTTACTGTCTTGATTTAAAGATTAAGTTTGCACATGCGCACTATTCCTTTCCATGAGTGAACTAGGTGATTTCACAGAAGTAGGTCTGAACTCCTTAAGATTCACAGAAGGGCCCTGTGCTCCGAAAGCACCTGAAATACGGAATGGCAGAGTAGAGCCCCTTCCAGGATTTTAAAGGCAACAGGAAACGAGATTACATTTTGGGGATATTTAATCACAGAGAATTCCAAAACCAGGTGCTGGTCATTTTAAGGCCCTTGTGAACCCTGCAGTTTGGTGATGAATTCATACTTGAGCCACTTATATGCCAGACACTCATCAGTATTTGGAAAACATCAGGGAAGAAGAAACAAGATAAAGGCATACCTCTCTGTTATGGCTTGAAATGGCTGAGACTCAGTGACGGTCAGAACTTGCTGAAGGGATTTGAATCCAATCCCTTCAGTATTTTGGCCAGGGTTGGTGACAGAATATCTTTGTTTAGGTACACTGGTGTTGAAAAGTTTTGTCTACAAAATACATGATTGATATATTTACCACTTGTCTTGGCGTTATTGTGAGAAACAAGTGGATACTGTGGATAGGAGGGTTTTCTCCTCCTCCTCCTCCCCTCCCCCCCCTCCTCCTCCTCCGCCAATCATCACCATACACTGTCCTGTTGATATGTTTTGAATTGTCAGCACTCTGGATGGATTCTCTTTACAACTTGGAACTCCTCTAGTAGAAGATGTTCATCTGTAGCTGCTTCATGCTCCTGCTCAGTCTTCAGCCAGAGAACGTCATTGGATGCTCTCAGTCTTAGGCATCTGCTAATGAGGGGGCATTCTTAGGAAAAGAGAAAGACAGGCTTGTGTTGTCAAAACTGAGAAGACTTTGCTCTGTGTCCCTGCTCTTGAGTGGATGTAATGGGTGACCTTCTGCCAACTTGGTTGACTTTGGAGCCACTTCAGAAACACATCTCTGAGTAAGCCTGAGAAAGGGTGGCCAGAATACTTTAACTGAGGTGGGGAAGACTCACCCTCAATGTGGGCAGCGCCATCCTGTTGGCTGGCTTCCTCGAATGAATAAAAACCAATCTAGTAGGCATCACTCTGCTTCTTAGCTCTGTGACTAGCCATTTCATGCTCCCTTCTCCATGCCTTTCCCACTATGTTGGACAACAGGGCTTCTTAAACTCAGGACCAAAATAAGCCCTTCTTTCTTGTCAGGTGTTTGGCCATACAAATAAGTAAGATTACTAATAAAAAGATATTGGTAGCTATGCTGAAGTAGGTAGTACAAAGCAAACACATTTTCCAGAATACCTCTAGATGTTAGCCGGGTGGATTCTCTCCTCCTCCTCCTCCTCCTCCTCCTCCTCCTCCTCCTCCTCCTCCTCCTCCTCCTCCTCTTCCTCCTCCTCCTCCCCCTCCTCCCCTTCCTCCCCCTCTTGTTCTTCTTGTTGTTCTTCTTCTTCTTCCTCCTCCTCCTCCTTCTCTTCTCCTCCTCCTCTTCCTCCTCCTCCTTCTCTTTCTTCTCTTCCTCCTTCTCCTCCTCCTCCTGCTCTCCTCCTCCATTTCTTCTTCTACTTCTCCTCCTCCTCCTTCCTTTCTTTTTTGCTTCACAGGGTTTAATTTTTAATTTTCAGAACACTAAAATGATTCATTATTTCTCTAAGTTGGTCTCTAGCCTGGAGATCCTTGAGGACAGGATGTTTTCTCTGAGCAGGAACATCGGCCAGTACATAGGTCCCCCCAATTAGTAGTTTAAATGGAGCAAATTCTAAGAGTCTTTGAGCACTCTGGTAGGTGCAGCAAGCATGTGTGGAAATTTCTAGCTCGGATAGGTGAAACATGAAGGTATTAGTCTATATTTTGAGAAAAGCCCTGATATAGATACACCTAAGAAATGCATGACATCAGCTCAGGCCCTTTTTTGCCAAACACGAAAGGCATTTTTTATTTTAACTACTGTTCACTTTACCCGGTCTTCCTAGGTCCTCAGCTCCTTTTCCACAACTTATACTGTATGTAACTACTTAAGTAACCTAAGAGTGCTTAGCTCTTCTGGCCAGTGCTGCTTGTTGGAGCTGTCACAGATCTATAGCCTATGGTGTATGGAAGTTAAGGTCAAACATCTCAGTTACTTAGTAGCTTTTGCTCTCTGTTGGTCACTTGCAGAGAGAAACATTTCATCCTTCATTCCCCAACTTTACTTAGCACTTAGTACTTTGTCTTAGGACTGTGTTAATTATAAAATATAGGGATGGGAGGGTCTCCACAACCACCATAGCCAGCAGAGTAACTATACATAGGAGACAAGAGGACAGTTTGGCTCAACTCAACTGAGTAACTGGTAGTAGTTCATCCTTGCAGAATTTGACCCTAAGTAGATTATCTTAGTCATATTTAAATACAGCACAGTTTGGTGAAAACTTGGTAATAATTGACTCAATCCTGTGTGCACAATAAGAGAAAATAACATCTTGCTCTTTAGATAACAGGTTTAGCATCATTTGTTTGGTTGTCTATACTCTTTTGTGAGTTCATCTGGGAATCCAGAATTGCCATCTGAGGGTGCTGTAAAGCCATTTCAGTGCCAGTTATTGTGATTCTTCAGGGAACAAGGTTTGCAGGTGGTGTTGATCAACCAAGGACAGCAAATTTAGTAGAGCTGAATTTCACATGGAGAATCCTAGAAATGGGGAGATTTCTGTCATTGTTGCAGACCTAAACAACAGGGTCTTTGTCACTTTCCCAATTCACATTACATTACATGGGGATGAGCATGATGGCAGGGAAATCTCTATAATCTCATAATACCAGCACTCGATGGAAAGAGGCAGAAAGATACTGAGTCCCAGGCCAGCCTAGGGTATATATCAAGACATTGGTCAAAAATCACACATGCACAAGCACAAGCACATGCTCTCTCTCTCTCTCTCTCTCTCTCTCTCTCTCTCTCTCTCTCATGTGTGCATGGACACACACACACACAGTGTATCTCTACCACCTGACTGCCTACTGTCTATCTGCCATCTATCACTTGTCTTTTATCTGTCATCTCTTATCTGCCTACTGTCACATAGCATTGACTGTAAAATGGGATTTTATTTTTTTAATCTTCAACACTCACTCACTAACCTGCCTTTAATCATGCCTTGAGCATGACTTCTGAATCGGTCTTTGTCTCTTGTCACAGAAGGCTCGAGGGTTGCAGGCTCATCACACAGGAGAAGCAGCACTGCAGAACGTGCTACCTGCTTGAGGCAAAGCATCTGCACGCCAAATCATTAACATATAGGCAGTTGATAATCAAACACCAAAACCACATTCACATATCAAAATAGATATTCAGCTACTTAGTAACCTTCTCTTTAGACTCATGTTGGTTTATACTGATCTCAAAGGATGTTGAGCATATAGGAATCATTATTATGATTGTCTTCCAGTCTTAGGAGCAAAGTCAGTGGCTGAGTAATGTTCACTGTCCATGTGTTGGGCAGGTCTGTATAACAAGTTTCATGAACTGATGTAGCAGTATATAGTACTCTCTATAATGGTGAAGGGCACAGATTCAAGGCCCTTTGAAATAGTTCTGGGCATACTCAACCTTCCTTCCACAACTTTACTTAGTACTTAGTACTTTGTCTTAGAACTGTGTTAAGTATAAGATATAGGGATGGGAGGGTCTCCACAACCACCATAGCCAGCAGAGTAACTATACATAGGAGACAAGAGGACAGTTTGGCTCAACCCAACTGAGTAACTGGCAGTAGTTCATACTTGGAGAATTTGACCCTACGCAGATTATTTTAGTCATATTTAAACACAGCACAGTTTGGTGAAAACTTGGTAATAATTGACTCAATCCTGTGTGCACAATAAAGCTTAAAACATGACTACATATAAACTATTTGTAATGTATATGTAATATCTTCCGTAAAGATGGCTTCTATATGTTGACAAGTTTGTGATGAAGGTCTGGAGAAGGATTCTGTGTAGTCTTGGCCATAGAGACAATGGGAAATGTCACCAAGTTATTAACATCACCACTATAGACTTCTGGGAGGGTAACAGGTTATGTGTCCCTTTCTTTGAAGGAACATCCCTGTGTAGCTGACATTTGTGGTTTCTTTAGTGCTTGTCTATGAGCACAAGGACCTTCCCACCTGCTATATGGACACAAGTGATAAGTTTACCTACAAGCTAGATTAAGATTTAAGTAAGATATTCAGTTTCCTAAATGACGCCTATGAGGTTAGCAAACTAGGCTCTGGTTTGCTCCTCTGTGAACAGGCAGAATTATTTGTTGACCCTCATCCCTGAGGTAAGTCCTTAATTGGAATTCCTGTTTCTAATTAGCGACCCTTGTAGAAGCAGGATTGCCTCAATTTCCTGTTGGCATTTGTTATTGACATCCATGAGGTAGCCTTATCACTGTTTAATTTGGTGCGTATTGATCATTCAATAGTGATTATAAATAAAGGGAAGGAGAGTTATCAAGACTTGGTTCCTGAGGCTTGCCCTTGCTTTATCAGAGTCGCAACGTCTTCATGTGTGGGTAAACAGACGTGTCTGACCCATAGAACCTCTAATGGCCTATTGGGCTTGGTGGTAAATCTTGCTAGATGTGTGGATAAGACAGCTCTCAAAGATTACCTTTCCAGAAATCCTATTTTACAGTTTTATAGATAATGCAGACTTTACAATACCTCTACATTTTTCTCCATTAGCATGCGTGTTCCTCTTGAAGCCAGTGTTTCTTCCCTGTTATTCTTGCTCCATTTGGTTTTCCTGTACAAAGCTTATATTCTCCTTAGCTCAGGTCTATTTTTTCATTAGTTTCTTTATAGCTCTTCCTTCTCTAGAAAGTACCAAGCAATAGTCCCTAGAGTCCCTGACGTCTCTACCTGAGCCTGTGACTGCTTCCTCCAGTCACCAAGCTGGCTATCTTGTTTTCTTCCAGTTGCTTTCTGAACATCCTCATCTCCAGCCCCGTCCTTCCATTTAACTCTCCTCTTATCTTTGTATCATTGTGCTAGTGATCTGTTGAAGAGACATCTCAGAGGGTTCAGGTGTGATCACGGCCCCTTCTGTTATTAGTGTGATTGCTTTGTTGTTGGCTTTCGTTCACTGACATGACAGTTGCATCTTGACATTCTTCAGACTGTCCCTCAAAAGGCTATAAACGATCTATGTTAAAATATTTATGGGTACCCATTTACTGTGTGCTCAGATTTTAACATTGCCTTCTTGTGCTGACCCACAGCCCCTTGCCTGCCTGGCTGCAGTGGCCCATTTCTCTCATGTGTGTTAGCTCCTCTCTTGATCCCAGTTCTCTACCCATTTGTGTTGTTCTGTACAACTTTATCTCCTCTTCCCCAACCTCATGATTTCTCCGATGCTTGTGAATAGGAACCGAGAGTTTGTATCCCCCCATTGTATATTTACCACCAAGGATGTTCATTTTAGCTTATGCTTTAATTTATCCACTGTCCCTGTCTGCCTTCCTTATTAGAACAGAAGCTCCAGGATGGAAGAAAACTTACTTGGTTCTGTTTTACCTCTGTCTTTCTCTTCTTAAGCACTTAGAACATTAGCTAGAACTTGGTGAATACTCATTCTATTAATAATGATTTAAATATTGACTATCTTCTAGCTATGTGCTAGAGCTCTGCAGCTGAAAATATTCCTGGCCAACCATAGTGCTGTGATTTACACAGAACATGCTGTTCTGCCTGCCTCCAGAAACGATTTGTTCTTACTGCACCTCAACAAAGAACCTCTGCAGAATGTGCACATCGTCATCTCCATGACTCTCAAGGGCTGTAGTTCATCACTCTTTCTCAATAATGGCCACTGCAAAGCCTGCCACAGTGTGTGTGTGTGTGTGTGTGTGTGTGTGTGTGTGTTTATGTGTGTGTAGTGTTATGGTTTCCATTGCTGTGAAGAGATACCATGACCAAGGCAACTCTTATAAAGGACTGACTTATAGGTTCAGAGGGTCAGTCTATTATCATCAAGGTGGGAGCATGGCAGCATCCAGGCAGGCATGGTCAGGAGGAGCTGAGAAGCTGCATCTTGATCTGACTGTATTCAGGGGAAAACTGGCTCCCATGTGGCTAGAAGGAGGGTCCCAAAGCCTACCCCACAGTGACACACTTCCTCACCTACTCAAGCAAGGCTACATCTCCTAATAGTGCTGCTCTCTGTGGCACATATAGTCAAATTACCACAAGTGTGTGTGTGTGTGTGTGTGTTTGTAAATATATATTATACATAATATCCATGTGAATGTGTGTGTGTATATATATATATATGTATATATATATTGTCCTATTTCCTTAAATTACTTCAATTAATGACATAAATGTTTGTTTGACTTAAGGCAGTCAGTACTCACCTACTTTTCTTCTGAATTGAGGTCAGAATGTTCAGTCATAAGTAGAATTTGAAAGAGAGGGCAAGAAAGGCTAAGAGACTGGCTGTGTGCTATTTATTTCTATGTTTAAAATTGCCTCAGTGTTTTCCAGTGTTCTAGCTCTTGTTGACATCACAGTGGAAGGTAAAGCTATCATTAGTTTTTCCTGGAAACAATATAGACAAATTTCAAATGTCTTAATGAACTCTGAGAAAATGTACACCTAATGAAAAGCACCTAATAAATGTGCTTATTTTGTTGTTGAGTTCTAAGAGGTAAACTATTTTGTCCCATCCCTTAAGTGATTATGTTCTGATTATAAGTTCCATAATTAGTAGTGATGCTTATGAAATATAAGCTAATACTGAAGGTTGTATTTTCAGAAATAACTGATACAAGAGAAAGACAACATGCCGGGGAGGTCTGCTTGTAACATGTAGGCAATAAGACATAAAACAGGATAGGATTTCCCTTCCCAGTCCCTGTGTTCTCCCTTCTTCAAAACTCTTTAGGGCAGGAGGGATTTCAGGGAAAATATACTCCATGGAGTCAAAAGAAATCCTCCAGATGAATAAACATGGTGTATCACTGCTGAGCCTAAGTTTTGCATGATAACAGTCCCCTGTGTTAGGGTGGGGAGCTTCCCAGTCCCCAGCCGGGTGATCGATCATATGTGGCTTCAGCACCTATGAGACATAGGACAAGAAGCCACTGTGCACTTAAGAAGGAAGGGAATATTTGGTCAAAGGAAAAGGAAAAGATTAGCCTCCCAGGCCCAAAGGGGTCTTCACCTAGGAGTATTTTGTTAAGGCATTTAAACCTTTGTTGTATGTGATTAACACTAAAATGCCTGCAAGTTGGATTAGGATGTGTATGCAAATTCAAGTTCAGCTTTTTAAACTTACTGTGTGTGCGTGCTAGCTTCTGTATGTCTGTGGTGTTCTTGTTCTGCTGTGAATAGAAAGTGTACTTCACAATTTTAGAAAATCTGCTGTCTTTAATCTTTGTTCTTTCAACCCTGGTATCATGCTTCTGCCTTTTTTTTTTTTAAATTAACCAAGTGAGATATCTATTTAATTGATAATTTAAAGGGTCTGGAGAGATGGCGCAGTGGTTAAGAGCCCTGATTGTTCTTCTTGAGGTACTGAGTCTAATTCCCAGCAACCACATTGGTGACTCACAACCATCAGTAATGGGATTTGATTCCCTCTTCTGGTGTGTGTGAAGATAGGCACAGTGCACTCATATATGTAAGTAATTAAAAAGAATAATTTACTTGTTTTCTTCTTTTGCAGTTTAATATATACATTTATATGTATATATACACACATATAAATTATATATGTATACATTATATATGTGTATATATAATTTATATATGTATATATGCATATATATACATATATAAATATGTATATATTTGTCTCAAGTCTTACTCCTATCAAAGCTGATGCAAATTTGAGTGTACTCCAGTAATGTTATTTGACACAGTACTTGTCTTTACATAGCAATGTCTCCTAATTGATGGCGGCATTGTTCAGTCCTCATACAGCAACTGGTCAGTGTGTGTTTTGTTTGAATACACTTAGAAGTTCTGTAAATTTTGCCCAATTTATATATTAGTGAAAGGAACAATTTTAGTTATTCAAATTCAAAAATGTTTTCATCTTTTTTGAAACAATTCAGAAAAAAATGGTTTTCAACATGATACTTGATTCTCGAAAAAGATAAGAAGCTACATTAAGACTAACTTTCAGCCCATGTTTCTTTGGCTGGAAGACTATCAGGGGAGTCGATTGACAAAGCAAACATTTTAATGTGTTCAGAATCATTGTACCTTCTAAAATGGCATTACGTTAATTCATGATGTCTAGAAGACTTTTAATGCAAAGCAAAGTGTGAGTTACCTTCCTCCCATCCCTTATTTTTCTCTCAGTAATGTGCTTGTGTTGTTGACGCACATGGAGATGAGGATGTGCTCTGCTCTTAAGAGTCGTTCTGCACCATTGGATCGTCTTATTTACTTTGTCACTGTACTGTTTAATTACTGGTTCCGAAGGATGGGTGACTGTGTCGCAGAAATCATTTTTCAGGGACTCATGTCCTGGATGTATTATTAAAAAAAGAACTTCAAGTGACTCCCAATCATTAGATCATTAGATTGTAGCAACACTGGGAGAGAAATAAATGTATGTATCCATCACATTTTAGTTAATTCATTTTAAGTAATGGAAACATTGTATTTATTAAACCCAACCTGGGTGAACTTGTAAATAAATTTTGAGCAGTTTTCTTTCATGTGTTCCAGTAGACAGGAGTAGAAGGGATAAGATTCTAGATGTCGCATTACAGATGCTAGCATCCTTTGCTTACCACTTTCCCCTGACATCATGAGAGGAATCTATTTATTTGGGTTAAGTAGCTCCTGGCTCAGCCTCTGTTGATGAGATTGAGTTGACCAGTGGCAACAAATGCAAAACTGTGTTCACGTTCCGTGAAGTAGATTTTTTTTTTTAAAAATAATCTGTGCTGTTCTAATTTTTTACACTTAAAAATCTGCAATTTTTTACAGAGTCTTTAAACTGTGATGTGCTGACCCTGAAACAAGCGAGAAAGGGGAAGAAATTGATGACCAAAATGTGTATCTCAGCACCTAGAGCCATGGCTTGCAAGCCAGCAAAGGCCTTCCTAAGTGCAGGGTAAAGGGAGAGGGACAGGGATGAGAAAGGAGCACAGTGTGTCAGCACTCATCCTTCACCCTTACAAAAGGCATGGCCAAAGTGCATGTGAGAATCTTGACGACATCTTCATTAATCCTCTGCCTGATAATCCAATGGACCATACACGGTCTTGCCATACGCATCTGTGTGGTCTCACTGGAAACATTATCCTTGACCTCGTGGCCGGCACACCTCTTAGAATTCTGGAGATTCAGAATATTGTTCCTTTGGGGAATAAAGGATTCAGGTCATGCCATAGAGATACTGGTATTTAAAATGTAAAAAACAGGCAGTAAATAAAAGACTTTGAAAACATGGTAGAAAAGGAGGAAGGAGTGTCCGTGAGAACGTTTGTTCTTGCAGTGGGAGGGATTAAGTCCAGTGAACTATTGCTACCCATTGCTTCTTTCTAAAGATTAGAGGAGTGCTAGATATCTAAGCACTTGCCATCCTGAAGCCCCTAAACCAGAACTTATATTGAAACATGGAATCGCCAGTCACTAAATATTAACCAAGTCTTAGCCAACTCTGAAGGCAAGAGCGTCTAAGGCATATAGCTCTTGAGCTTAGCATTGCAGGGAGCTTGTGGTAGAGAGTGCTGACTGACAAGAGTTGTCAAAATGCCCTTTCTCTAAAAGAACCAATAGAAGGCAAGTGAAGTAATTAAAGGGAAAGAATAAACAAATAGGCAACTGAGAAATTGTAATACCAGAGAATATCAGCATTATGTAATCTGTACCCATTTGTGGAGATCTGGAAACTCCTCTGAGTGTGTTAGCTGAAGAAATTCAGTTTTGAGGGTTGGAGAGTACTCTTAAAAAGTAACTTGCTTATCTAGCTAACTAGCATATTTCTTTTGTTAAAAATGAAGTGTTTCCAGGCAGTGGTGGCACATGCCTTTAATCCCAGCATTTGGGAAGCAGAAGCACACAGATTTCTGAATTTGAGGCCAGCCTGGTCTACAGAGTGAGTTGCAGGATAGCCAGAGGACTACACAGAGAAACGCTGTCTCGAAAAACCAAAATATAAAATAAATAAATAAGCAAATAAGTAACATTAATAAATAACATAAATAAATAAAATATAAAAAATAAAAAATGAAGTGTGCACATCAAGAAGGAATCTGTGTTGTATACATGTATAGCCAAATTATTTATAAACATTTGCCTTTGGGAAAAATAAAAGCATACCTATTTCAGAAAAAACAATTGCATTGTGGGGTGCTACCAAAGGCCCTAGCCTTCTCTGTCTATTGGGGAACAAATTAGCATTCACTCACATACTGTCTTTATCTGTTCCCCTTCCCGTGTGCTTTAGAAAGTTACAATTCCAGTGTGCACACTTTGTGCAGAACTTTTTACCAGTAGCACAGGAACTCCATGGTTCATCTTTGTGAAAAGACATTTTCCGCAAAGGTGTGTGAAATTCTAATTGTCAGCTGAACATTTTTTTCCCCTACTCTCTGAATATAAATCGTTCTTGGGACTGCCTGTCTTCTAGAACTAATGAATCCGTTCCCATTTGGTAGCAGATAGTTGCTCCCTATGCTCACTAGCTGACACATGTTCCCGTAGCAACACGAAGGCAATCTGTTTAGTTCCTTTAAATACTGAAATTAAGGCCTGAGAAAAACATACATGGTATTATGTCACATTATAGCATCTAGCAAGCCTGAGGGGATTCATTGCAGAGGAAGGAAGCTTGTTCAAATAATTAATGAAAATGTTCACAGTTTTTTAAGAAGGAAGAGGAAAGGAACTCTTGAATTCTGAGCCGTTATTTTAAATTTCAACAGAGGTTCAGAATTTCATTGGGTGTTGGCAGACCTGATTTCCCAAACCTGATCTCTCATTACCTATGTGGATGCCTCATTCACACACATCTCCTATGGAGCATTGACATTTGTCTGAAATTAAAATTCTGTTAGAAAAATAGATGAACTATGAATACATAAGCACTCAGAAATGGTTTGCTGACTTCCAAAAATTAAAAGAACCCCCTTCCCCTTTTTTTAACCAGAAGAATAGTTGGAAGGTATTTGCCGCTGATGTGTCTACCTCATGCTACTGCAATGAAAACTTGACCTCACACAAACCAGCAGGGGAATCATTAATTATCTTGTGAAACACATTCTCCACACAGCAGATCCACCATCGTCGTCCCATGAGAGCCCTTCACACACTGGATGTGGTCGGACTCCCACATCTTTTATTTATGCACAAATTTCAGATTATTGTTTTTTTGACTTGGATGATGAAGAATACCCGTGGAAGGACCACAGGGATCACATTAGCTCTTTCCTTCCTTCTTTGGGTGAAAAGATCCAGGCAGAGAAGAATGAGCTATTAGCTTAGCGTGAACTAGATCTTGTGGTAAAGGATTAGAATTACTGGCTATCAGTGGTCATCGTTAATGGATTTTCCATGGTGAAATTAATAGGGGTTCTTCAGAGTTTCGTTAGCTACTCCATCATCCCAGGCATTGCTGAAGTTTGCACTTGTCACGCTTTAAAGTTATATGGCAGTGTGGTTTCAATTAGTGTGTGGAGTGGAGCGGGCATGTAGCAAAATACATTTTGACTTTCTTTCCTGTGACATTTTCCTTCTCTCCTTTCCCAGAATGGCTGTCACCTTATCATATCTTCCAGCAATGCACACATTGGTATTTTTATTGGAATCACACGAAATAGTTTATGAATAGCTCCAGTTTTTGTCACTCTAAGAATAATACTGCCCCTAGCAGTGGCCCCGTTTCTGTGTACAGATGGTTTTGATGTATATATTTCAGGTATCTGGAGCAAGCAGAAAGAGGCAGTCCTGGCTTGTCCCTATTTTAGAATTAGCTCTACATCCATAAATGTGCATTTTCTTTCAGGAGTTACACGGTACTGTCATAAGACTGTGTTCCGTGAGTTTTTAAAATAGTGACAGTACAGCACATGGAGCAAAAATAATTTTAAAACTAGGGCCATCTTGAGCATCTCTATCAGTTTTACTTCACAAATAATACAGTTTTTCATTAGATCATTATTAACCATTATTAAACAGAGCTGTGTTCTTAGGCTCACGAGACCAGGCCAGGCCAGTTTACTCCATCAGAAAGCCTAAAGTCAAAGACAATCATCTACCTGAACTTGTTTCTTTTGAGGAAGAAAGAATGGATTGCTGTAAAATCTCCACTGGCTTTCTCAGATTCAAGTGAAACCAGTAGCTAGCCACTGTTATGCATCCTAGGGTGGCATTGGACAGCTGTTGTGGTCAGTCAGATGGTGAAGACACACACACACACACACACACACACACACACACACACACACACACACACACAGCGTGAGCACTCAGGATAGGGGTTGACCACTATTATTTATGTCTTAGGTTGGTATTGGGGTGCAGTGTGTCAGAAGTGAACACACACCCACACAGACACCCTCACACCCCCATACACCCCCACACCCCTACACACACTCAAGAGAGCTCAGGGCAGCCTGCTTTGTTTGATCCGTGTGGCTCTCCGCGAAATGCTGGCATCTGAACGGCCTATCTGGCCAAGTTTCCCCTACTAAGGAGTTCCCTTTGGGGCCTTAGTCCAAGCTGCCAGGATCGAATTGGCTCACATCTAGGCTGAATGGTTTAACTTTTGAGGATTTGGGCCATTTTCCTAAAACTCTCTGGGACTCAGTTTCTTATCTGGAGTAGGGAGATAACAGTACCACCTGCCTTGGGGAACCCATAAGGCTTAGAGCAGCTGAATCTCAAAGTCAGCTAAGCCAACTGCCTTAATCATGGCTTAACTCGCTTACACTTTAGGAGCCTCAGTTTTTGCCATTCATAAAACGAACCATCAGGAGTAACGATTCAATAAAATGGCACTATTTTCCAAGCCTTTTGTGTTACTGAGGTAGGAACTAACCTCACTCATCAAAATGCTTTTGCTAACTTGACTTCAACATTGCATTAACAGGCTCCACGGGGCTCTTTCCTATGTTTGACAGATGGATATCTACTCACAGACCATACATGTTTCAGAATCTGCTCATGGATGGTTCGAATGATTGGATTCATATGTGTACTGTTTGTCAGACACCAGATCTGATCCAGACAACAAATCCCACCCAACGCTGACATCATGAAGACCCCTCCCCTTTGGCTACCAAGCTTTACCTACTCTCTGGATGTTTCTTTAGAAGTTGAAATCCGGTATGATGCACAGGCCCAAGCCCTAGCACCAAACCGGAAACAAAAGCCCCTTTGACACGTCCATTTGGTTTTTACCTGAACCTCAAGAACATTTTGAGGCCCCCTTCTCTCCAGTCCTGTTTTTCTTGCTGCACAGGGCCCTCTGGAGCCAGCATCTTGCCTTCACCAGCCTCCCACAGACTGATAGCTGTTCGCCCATAACACAGTCTCCTGCCTCCTGCTGCTCTTCTCTGGAGTTTGCTGCTGCTCTTGGGTGAATGCAGACAAGGCTGGGGGAGCCATCAGAGCAGGCCAGGGCCCAGCAGATCATCACTCTTTGATGCTGTGCCTTTCTGGATTGGAGGCCATTTCTGAGGGGTTATTTTCTCTCTCCTCACTGTAGTGATTATAGGACTTTGATCATTTCACAGCACATTGATCACTCTGATATTCTTCCTGCAAAACAAAGACAAAAATTAGCAGTAAAGTTTTTTTTGTGTGTGGGGGGTGGGGGATGGGGGGGAGGGGGCCGTTTCTTACCAGTGGCCTTTGTCTCTTAGTCACCAAACATAGCATCAGGACCTCAATTATGTCAACGCAATGATGTTTAACCACTTGTAGCTCTTAGATACCAATTGAAACAATTGGAGTCAGATCTTTCTAAAAACTGTAGCCCTGGGGTTTTGTGATTCTTTTGTATGCTGCCCAGGGAACCATTCAGGATTCATAGACCATTTTTCTCAAATAAGGCAGAAGGACAAACTTTGACTTAGGCACACTGTAATTAGGTACCCAAGTCTGCAAAGTTGGAAACATCAGTGGTGAAGACTGTTGGTGGGGAAACTCCATGGGGCCAGCTCTCCATAAAGAGGCTTAGGAAGATCCAGAGCTTAGTGAAGATAGCCTCACCCAGGTCCTGAGTAGCCAGGCTCTACCCCTGTATTGTGGGCCCTGGAGGATTTCCTATTGCTGTGTAAGGCATGTTCCTGTGTTAGAAACCTGTATTTCATTCTTTCTCATTCTACATCTCTGATGGCTCCAGATTCATTCCTTCATTTGCATCTATTTTCTCCTTACTATTTCTGTTTCCATCTTCCTGACAGATCCCTGGAGTGTAGAGGTGCACAAAGCCCTGTCACTCCCACAGAGCTCAGGTGGGGAACTTGAATGTCCCCAAAGCCCACTCCTAACTGTCCCATAGTTTTCCATTTGGGTGTACGACTGCAATGGCAATTTTTTTGAGTATCTTTTGCATAAAGGATTTTCTTTTTTTTTTTTTTTTTCATCACCAAATGTGCCCAAGACTGAGACCAGGACCTTTGTCTAGAAGAAAATAAATGACTTCTGGAAACAGAAGCGTGGATACCTAACAGCTTGCGTTCCCAGACAGACCTCGTAACTCTGTGCCCCAGAAAAATTAGAAATGAGAACATTTGAAGATGGCTTGGGAAAAGTCGAAACCGTGCACATTAAATCTGGGATTGCTGAGGGGCCCTGGCATTTCCTGCCTCCTTTGCATGTCATTTGTCTCTTTTCTAATTCCTATTTTTAAAAAAATCTGCTAGATTAATTCTGCTAAAATGCCATTTTTTTTTTTTTGCATGTCTCCTCCCTTGTTTAAAAATCTGCCGTGACTCACCCTTGGTTTTAGACATCAGCTGAAGGACTTACTGGGCTATCTTGTGGCCTCCCACAGACTGGCCCATACCCACCGTCTCTTATTCTTTCCTTTAAGAAAAGTTTGAGATATGGCCATTTGGTTTGGTTTGTGCCCCTGGAGTATATATTTTTTTCTCCATTTGTGTCTTTTTTTTTTTTTTTGGAGTTTCTCTCAAATAGCTTCTGATTGGGAGCCTGTGGTGTCTGGACTTGTGTTCTTAGGCTTGACCTGTGGAGATGAGGGGATGTGAGGAGTGTGCCAGACACTTACATAAGGAAGTACCCCTTCTCCCACTACTGCTGTTTATTGATGAAAAGGTAACTGAATTAGGACCCAGAGAGCACTGAAAGACTCTCCACATATTCCGGGGTTGCCTATCTTTGATACCTTTTTGCTTTAGGGAAGGTTTCCTGGTAAGCTCAGAGCAGTGCTTGATTCAGATTGGCTGGCTGTGAGCTCTCATTGTCACCCCCAGGAGTTCATTGACCTGAACATAGTTTTCATATCTAATTGCTTCTAATGATGGGGGCTGAAGACCCAGCGATAGTGTGGTCCTGAGAGTGAGAACAGCAGTCATCCCCGGGATGTGCTCCCTGGAACTGTCATCCACCAGTCTTGTCTTGGTGATATTATAGCAGCTTTGTGATGAATTTGAATATATTTAGCATTTTCTGCACTGAAAAGGCATTTCCTGCTTTGAAAATGAAGTCTATTTCAAGTTTGACTAAAACTCCATCTCCCCTGCCCTTAAGTGGTGAGGAGGTAATTAGCCCAGGAGATGGTTCTCTGTGCTTCTCAGAGTGGGGACTTACAACAAAGGAGTCATTTGTGCTTGACAATTCTGTGTGCTACTCATGCAATCATCCCTTCTCAGAAGCCTGTGGCCAAATGGATCTGCTCCCAATAGGAAGGCTCTATCTCTCCTGGCTGAACAAACACAGAGGCATAAAGACTAACCACTCTCCAGACATTGCTCCTCCCTCATCCTGAGATGCTTGCTTTCCTCTGAGGAGAAAGCAGCGTGTCCCAGGCAGATGAGCAGGAAGACCTTTGCTACTCCTCTATGTGACCTGGAGTGCAGGGAGAGAAGCCTTCTGAAGTTTGTGGGAGTGGGGATAAGGGGGTGAAGGGTAGTAGTCAGGGGAGCTATTCCAGTGTATGGCCTGACTTTAACTGGTGTCAGCGTTCTTTTAAAACGTATTTCATTAATCAAGCATATATTGAGTATATACGCAGTAAAACACAGCAAGCTAGACCTTAGACACATTGCAAAGAGAATGAGATTTATTCTTCCTAAGAGAGGTGTTGTCCCCTTAATGAGTTTTAGTATAGCAAGCTGAATTAGATCTTAACTTATTTCTGGAGGGAATGAATATGTTCTGAGGCAGACTTGCATTGGTGAAACTCCATGCCACACTGGAGAAATGAAAACCCAGTGTATGTTCAAAATTCACAAACTGGTGGAACTCGCACACAGGGATTCTTTTACCGAGCCCCGATAATCAGGCCACTCCAAGGTAGGCTTCCAAATTACAGGCACTCCATGTTGTGTCCGATAAAAGATGGCAGAATTTACTACCAGAAGTAGTAATCACTACTAGAAGGTCCTATGCTTTTTAGATGTGTTGTAAACACTATCTTTTCTGGGAAGCTTCAAGACAGTTAAGCCTAGGAGTGGATCTGTGAGGACAGTTGTGTGTAAATAAGACAGTCACTCACTAGAGTCTGTTCTGAAAAACAAGCATTTCCCTTTTTCATTTTTTTTTATGTATGGTGTGTGTGTGTGTGTGTGTGTGTGTGTCTGTGTGTCTGTGTGTGTGTCTGTGTGTCTATGTTCTGTGTATCTGTGTGTCAGGCCAGAGGTCAGCTCTGAGTATCTTCCTCAATTTCTGTTAACTGTCATCACTCTATTTTCCTGACGCAGGCTCTCACTGATCTGCACCTCACTGATCCTGCTAGCCTGGCAGGGTGGCTGCTGCACTCTCCTGCCTGTGCCTCCCCAGCACCAGGATTGTAGACAAGTGCCAAGTTACCCAGCACTTCGACGGGTGCTGGAGATGCTGGCTGGCTATGGGCACATTAGTTACTGGACCACATCCGAAGTCCAGCAGATACTTTTTCTATAGACTAATATTTTCATAGGACCATTCAGATTTCATGAAATAGTCAGGCTAAGAAATCATTTGCCAAGGAGAAAAGAAAGACTCTTTCCTTCAGACTGGGGAGGCAGGCAAACATTGCTCATGGTAAAGTACATGGTATATGTTTTAAAACTAAGTTTGTTGTAGCAAGTTTCTTTTTCTTTTCTTTTCATTTTTTAAGAAATCGGTGTCTATGAGTGTTAGCCAGTGATTTGTATTGAAGACCAGCAGACAAGGCTTTCAGGTCTGTTCTTGCATTGGAAAGAGCTCTTATTGGTAAGCTGACCTTGCTAAGTACCAGCAGGAAGAGAACCTCAACACACACTGCTTCCCAAGACTATAGTTCTGAGAGTTGTTTGTCTGGAGGCCTGTCTCTGTAAACTGAAGCCCACCAGGTCATTGAAAACTCCTTAATCCCAGCAAGATAAGCCACAGTGCTTCCAGTGACGCAGACGCCTGGGCGAGTGTTAATAGGAGCTGTCGTTGAGTTTTCTAATTGGAAGCCCTAATTAAGTTCTGTCTTGATCGCTATCTGTTGCTGCCTTGACATCCTCTCTGTTGGTCTGGTTCTTTGTTCAGTGACTTCGTCACAGCTCGACAGACACATGCCAGGGATTGCCTGCAACTTTATATCCTGTATGCCAGAGAAACAATTCTGCATGGCTGATCATGTATCTTTAAGAATCCTTAGCTACCCCATGTGCTGTTGAAATGGCTGTTGTGAAAAGCCCCCGAGTTGAGTTTCTACTGGCAACTGAAACCCTACAAAGGTTGTTCCTTTATTTAGGACAATATCGTGCTTTGTCTAGGTTCTGTGCTGAGAAAAGTCCAAATTCTTTCTTTGCAGAATTTCTGCCTCGTGCAGACCATGCACTGAGGCCCTGCATCAGTCTCTGGTAGCTCCTCTTCACCCTTTGGATTGGGGTTTAACCAAGTGTGGCTTGGTGAGACAGAGAGGGCTGCTGTCCCCTGCAAGCCCTTCTGTGCTCTCTTCCAGAGGACCTGCTATTCTTCCTCTCTGGCAACCCCTTAGTGAGTTTAAACACCTCTTTAACACAGATACATCTCATTCACCCTTTGAGTCTCAATTTAAATGTCATTCCTGCAAGGGAGTGGGGAGGGCCTACTTATCCACAGAAATATGCAATCCGGCTCCTCCGTGATTTTCCTTGTCTTAAGATTAGTGCATTTAAATCCTCCTCGAATCAAGTTTTCCTTGGCCTGTATTATCTGTGTTCCTTTCCGGATTTTTTTTAAACATTATTTTTTATTTTTATACTCGCCTGGCCATATCTCTCTCTCCATTGTGTAACACTGCTCCTGCCTCACGGGTGGTTATCTTAAGTATGTGCTGATTGGTGGATTCACTGATAAAAAGAAAAAAAGTTGAGCAAGTACTGGGTGAACTTCCTGATGAAGAAACCTGTTCCTCCGCAAGTTAACCCTTGACTTCCATTGTTGCACTCTGTCTTACTTTGTAGTTATTGCCTAATTAACTATGGACTGACAATGGTCTGCTTTCTTCCTTTCAAGTCAGAAATCACCTTGTGGTATTCTGCAATGCTAGTGAGAAACAAATGTTTTCATTTAGTGCCTTCTTAACCAGAAGGTGAACAGTTGGACTGAGTCAGAACCGGCAGTTTGTAAAGACAGTACATAAAAAAAAATGATTCTTCAAGTACCCAATTAATTCTAGTTTAATTACTTACAGATAGTTTTCTTCAAACTTCTCAGTTACTGTGTTACCACCCATGAGGCAGGGACAGTTACACAATGGGGGGGGGGGGCAAATATAAAAATAAAAGTGTTTGAAAAAGGCCAGAAAGGAACACAGATAATACTGGCCAAGGAATGTTTGATTGAGGTGGGTTTAAATGCAGACAGCTTAAGAAGTAAGAACACTGGCTGCTTTTCCAAAGGATCTGGGTTCAGTTCCCAGCGCTCACAGAATGGCTCACTGCTGGCTCTAAGTCCAGTTCTGGGGGAATCCACTGCCCTCTTCTGGTGACTGTGAGCACTGCAGGCATGCCATACACAGATACTTGTGCAGGCAAACACCCATACAAGAAATAATCTTTTAAAAAGTCTCAGTTGTGCATTTCTTCTCCAAACCCAAGAAACCACCCATTCATTACTGTGTGCTGGGCCAATGCAGGATATGCATTTTTCATATATGCAATAAGAAAATTAGGATGGTGCCCAGTTATTAAGATAGTTTATTTTGGGGTGTGTGTGGGTGGGTGCCCAAGGAAACCACAGACAGTTTTCACATCCTCTGGAGCTTGAAAGAAGGTTGTGAGCTGTCCTACATCACTGATGGAAGCCCAACTCCAGCATCTGAAAACTTAGCATGCATTTGCAAGCACTGACCCATTTCTCCAACCCCAAAGATGCATTTTGTATCTGTTTACTGATTCATCTGGGCACATATTTGACAGGCATTTTCAAGTTCTGTATTCCTGGTGATTTTCTCTGGGCACCATCCTTCTCCTTCCCCTGAAAGGAACTGTTTCTGGATTTGATTTTCAGAGTACTAGAATATTCGAAAGCATGCCAAAAAAATAGGACACTCTGGATTAGCAAAGAGTTGAGGATAGGGGGTTTTTGGAGGGGAGGAAGGAAAGGCGATACTGTAAATAAAGAAAATATCTAATTTAAAAAGAGAATAATCTATATTTCTTTTTTATATGAAAATGAGTGAATGTTTCTCTGTGGAGATGTGTATGTTTTGAATTTCATCATAATACAATTTTCAATAGATGATCACTGGTCATAACAAACATTTTGTTACAATCACAAATGATCCATGACCACAGTAGAGGTCATGTAGCACTCTCAAGAGTTAGTAGCAGTGAAAGCAATGTCTAGCCAGGCATATAGTCACATGTCATCACAAATAATCTCATGCCTGTAATCACAACACTGGGGAAATTGAGGCAAGATCTTAGTGAGTTCCAGACTGCCCTGGTACATGCTTTGTAGAGACACACAGTAAAGCTCTGCTATAACACCAAACAACCAACTTCACAAACAAACAAACAGCAATGTCTGCTGTTAAAAAATAAAGCCACATCATCTTATAACTGTTCTTTTACTCTTGGGTATTATGACACTTAAAATCATCTTGGCCTTGACTGTGTACCTTTATTATTTAAACAAAAGTGTGCTGGTTACATACAACTTAATAACGTAAGAGGTCAAATCTGTCAGATACACACATGAAAAAGAGAGTTGCTCGCTCTCCCTGAAGACTGAGCCTATCTTTGTTTTCCCTGAATAACATATGTGCCATAATGAAATCTGGGGTTAGAAGGGGAAGCTCTGTGCAAATGGCATCGGGGCAGTAATTACTTTATTCTCCACAGTATACCACAGGAAAAACATTCTCTATCACTGTCTTTTCTTCAGTTGGAAATTGCTTTGCTTCTAGTAAGTTAAAGGGGCTGTGGCGATAGAGTACCACTTCTCTGATTACTCTGCGAGCTTATGTCTTAAGCAACAGTGAAGACGGCGTAAAGTATTTTGGGTATGAAGCAATGTAGTAGATGTTCTCTAAGTAATCATGTGTTGTGAACAGGAGAAGAGTTTACTTGGTTTGGGAAGGGAGGAGCTCAGGAAGACGAGTGTGCAGGGAGAGTGTTCAGCCTGGGCTCTGGTCTCCCATTTCCCCATGGAGCTCACACTACAGAGGTGCCCAACACTCTCAGAATGCAAGAGGTCTAGAGCGATCGAGGGAGCAATTGGGGAATCATTTGGAATCCTCGGGCAGCCAGATGCAGGATGCCAAGTGCGCCACCCACTGTGGAGTAAGTCGATGAGATCAGTGGGCGCTCTGCATCTCTTGGTTCTGAGTTTATGGCCTCAGCCCCACTAATTGGGACTCTTCAAAAATAATACTGAGCTTTTGTTGTATTGAACACACAAGATATACAGATACAGTTTAATAACATATTACATTCCGTTGTTTTTGTGGTTTTGAAACTGGCTTTCATTGGATGCCCCGGTTGGGTCTAGAACTCACGTGTAGCGACCGTCTAGCCTCTAACTGCTATTCTGTAGGGTAGAGGCCATTTAAAGTCTATCACAGGATGTCCATGTGTGATCTGGAAAATGAGCATCTGTGCTGTGCACTTCTTTTTAATTTAAAGGATATCAGGAAGCCCCGCCCCGTCATGCATATACTAAAGCATAAGTGTAAATAAAAGAATTTAACCTTTTAGTAGTAATGGTCCTATTCCGAACCATTTAAACTTTTACTACATTCTGGTAAGCTTATTCTTTCCATCACTGTCTTAATAAAGTGGAGCAGGTAAAGGCGTGTACAGCAAACACCAAGCCTGTGGTAATATAGTTGGTGCTTTCGGGCTCTGGAGTTAGACAGCTCCATTTCAGATCTGGAGAAGCCACCTCTGTGGCCGTATGTCAATATACTCCTACTCTTTTATTTTTTTTTTTTATTTTTTTTTTTTTTTTGAGACAGGGTTTCTCTGTGTAGCCCTGGCTGTCCTGGAACTCACTCTGTAGACCAGGCTGGCCTTGAACTCAGAAATCCACCTGCCTCTGCCTCCCAAGTGCTGGGATTAAAGGCGTGCGCCACCACTGCCCAGCTATACTCCTACTCCATAAATTAGAAAAGGTGGTAGGTGGGCAATATACCATTGTATTTATTTTTCTATTAATTACACTTATTTGTTTTATTTATTTTGTGTGTATGCATAGCATAGCTTTTATTATTATTACTGGGTTTTGACTGTGGATATTTAACCTCTGGTAGAAATGGTTCATTTAGATTCATGTCTTGCTTTCACCATTACCTTTGTAAAGGTAAGATGAGTTAAGATGGGTTCTCAAAAGCAGTCCGTTAATTATATGAGCTGAGAATGAAGTCATTTTTTTCTTTCTTTTCATTAATACATTCATTGGTTTTTAACATTAGCAGTGCATGGACAGCAGCAGTGTTTTCTTATCACAGGAATTGTGTAAGAAGGGCAGTGAGGCCAAAGTTGCCATGATTATTCTGGTATGCTACATAGCTACTGCACTACCACTGCCAGTGTGGGTGAATGATTAGTAAGATGGAGCTGCTTTGTACATGCTGAGGGCCCCCGGGGTTCATGAAGACTCCCTAATTCTGTTTTTATCTGGCTTATTCTTAAATAACTCTTTTAGAATTTAATGTTCTATTCTGTTCGTTCTTGGTGTCAAAGATATAATTGTAGCATTTTTCCATAGATACGGTTCTAAAATATATCAATTTCTGAAGATGGTTGGTTTTTAAACAGAGTAGGAAACCTCTCCAAGAAACAAGATCTTGTAACCGTCTTTGATTTCAGTGCGACACACGAGCAAACACTGCAAGAACCAGTGTGAGCCTTCGCTGGCCTGCTCCCCTCTCTTCATGCTTTGTTCCTTTCTTCTTTTCTTTTATTGGAGACAAGGTGTGACTCTGTAGCCCAGAGTGGCCTTGACCCAAATCCTTCTGCCCCAGCCACCCAAGTGCTGGGATTGTAGCATGTGCCATTGTGCCAACTGAAATATATGAACACACAGTTTTCATAGCATGTAGTTTTCCTGGTTTGGAATCTGGTGCTGAGATATCCTGAGACTGCTGCCAGTTTTCTCCCTTTTAAAGACATATTCCATGTTTAAGCCATCATGGTGGCATCTTGGAGAGAATGTCCCTACTGGCTCCTGCCCTGCTGTTTCCTGCGCATGCTAGCACCGTCGCCATCTGAGGCCATGCTCTCACAGGCAGCAGGCTCCTTTCTGTCCATTCTTCTGCTCCCTTGTTACCTGTTAAGCTCTGTGTGCTCATTCATCTAGAACATCTGTTAGCCGGGTTAGCAGAAGATTACTATCTCTAAAGAATCTTGTATTTGCAACTATCAGAAATAGACTATGATAGTGTTTATTCACATCCATATTCCTTTATTTAGCAGGAAAAATTACCCTTCATAAATTAATAGACAGCTTTACTAGAGCAGATTAATTAGAGATATTTCTGTGGAAAATCTGTATTAGAGAGCTGTAAAAGTTCACAGATTGCAATGGAGATATTAAGACTGATATCATAAAATGTATTATAAAAATACATGTGATTTTAAGTGATGCCGAAGTCACAGTCAGCCTGCCAAGATCATTTTCTTGCATATCTGTAACAAAAGGAAGATGCTATCTAACGTTTAAAAACGTATCGAATTTGGGGGAGGTTGGGAATTTTGACAGAACTTCAGATTTATTTTAAGACTAGTGCTGCTTTGGATGGATTCTACAGGAAAGGATTAAATTATTTTAGTTCTATTCTGGATGAGAGATAAACCCTCTGAAACATTATTATAATTTCCTGACAGATGCTGGAAACCAGAGGGATTATTTGATTCTATCTATTTAAGGAAGAAACATGGACTTTAGGTGAAGCAGTCAAACTATTTAATTGGCCAGATTGTAGAAATATCTAACTGTTGTAATAACCAGAGACTTGAAACAACTTGGAAAGATAACTCAGCTTATTGAATGGTTTTGTAGTTTCTAAATGGTAAATTCCAGCTATTTTACTGAATGGACAGTTAGCCATAGGAGGCATAAAATGTGGGTTCCCACATATAAATTTGTGTGTGCGTGCGCGCGTGTGTGCATGTGCACACATGGGCTCATGAGTCTAACTGGGTATGGTGATGATTAAGTATTGGAGAAGACAAAGTGGGAGAAAATGTTACTTGTAACAAATCTGCTAAGTAGATTTCACATTTGAGAGAACGGCTCTTGGAAAAAATACAGGATGTGGTTCTGTTTCAAATAGTGAAGGTAATCAT
The DNA here is from genome assembly GCF_947179515.1 of Apodemus sylvaticus. Classification (NCBI taxonomy): domain Eukaryota; kingdom Metazoa; phylum Chordata; class Mammalia; order Rodentia; family Muridae; genus Apodemus; species Apodemus sylvaticus. Next base: position 25,790,273 of record NC_067475.1, on the reverse strand, counting down.
ATCTGAATTACCTGTGTGCCAACATTCCTGTATTATATTTCAATGGCCTCAGCTTTTCCTTTTTACCTCACTAGGAACTCTGTATCCTTTTTTAGGTAGTGGCCTTTGATATCCTCAGATAAAAGCCATCTCCCGAATCTTTGATCCTACACTCCTACAAGCTAGCAGCCTCTCACTTAGGCTGTTTGGGAAATACTGTCTTCACAGTCTCTTAAATTATTTAAGAATGCAGTGACTTTTAGTGAAATATGGAAAGGAATTAAGAGAGAATTAAAATGCATGCTCTAAGGAAGAATTTTTAAAAGGGTGGAATATTATCTGCCCCCAAATAAAATCCCTAAGCTCAAATCTTTCACCGTGTCTGTTGTTGAAAATTCTGTGCATTATATTTATTGCCAGAAGCCCAGTGAGTTGGGCTGAGGAGATGACTCAGTGGGGAAAGTGCTGGATGTTAACACAAGAGGACCTGAGTTCCCAGCACCCATAAAAGACCTGGGTATGACTACACTTGCCCATAACTGCCACACTGGACAGCAAGGACAGGCAGACCCTAGCAGCTGGGCAGCAGGCCAGGCTGGCAGAGATAGAGAACTTTGTGCTCAATGAAAATCCTCATCTTAAAAAATAAGTTAGAGAGCAATAGATGAAGACTTCCACTACCCTTTTGTGGCCTCTACATGTGCATGCATGTACGCATGCATGAGCACACACACACACACACACACACACACTTATACGCCCCTACACACAACTCCAGTGAGAACACTCTATATCATGGGACAAATCTGTATGCAGTCCTGAGCTGTTCCATCTACTAGCCATGTGTTCTATTCTTACCTCTTTTATATGCTTTATTCTCCTAATCTGACAAATGGATGTAAAAGCAGTAACTATCTCAGATGAGGTTATACAAGCCAAATGAGACGGTGTGTATAAGCCTTGGGAGCCAACAGTTAGTATATATTCAATAAAATGTGACTGCCTTTCATAATGACCCCATGAAATCCTAACTATACTTCCAAATCCTATTGCTTAATGTAGCCATCATCAGTGGAGGCCACCTGGGGATGTGGAGAGAATCCTGAATGACAAAGAACTTGCTAAGCAAAGCTCATTTCCCAGCAATGCTCAGTCCTAAGCATTGTGTAACATGTACCAGCACTTAGTAAATGCTAGCTAGGTTGCAATTCTTCCAACTTAATCTTGCTGATGTTTGAAGATTCTCTGGATAACTCAGAGAATATGGAGTTATTTCTCTAAAGAAGTATGTAGAGTGACTTCTTCCTGATAACCTGGTAATGTAGGTGATCATTGCAGTTTTAAGCACAACTGGAGAAAAAACATGAATGAACCCTTTTAAATTTGGGTTCCTTGTAACACTGTCCAGACCAGACTGGGGGTTACTTTGTAATCATGTGTGAATAAATTGCCTTTTAAAACTAAATAGAATGTGAAGCCAAAGTCAAAGGAAATGATTAGCATTTGACATATGTTCATGATAGTCATAAGATGAGAACTTGTAAACAAACCATTTTTATAGATAATCATTAAAGCCAAGACCAGCATATTTTTATAGTTAAATTAGTGTGTGAACTTCAAAAAAGGAGTGTGGCGCTCTTTTTCGGTTAGTATATAACTTTTTCCATGAACACAATTTCCCCCTCAGTTAAGACCAACTTAAGTGTTTCCAGCAACATTCAGTTTAGGTAACGAAAGCACATAAAGCATACAGAATGTGTGTTCCTAAAGTTCTGTTTTCTAGAAACACAAAGAGTAGAATTGTCCTGCACTCAGGCCTTGCCACCCTAAAGACAACACGAAAAATTGACTGTATTGATCTAGAGTTTATATCTCATCTTATAAAAAAAAATTACCAGTTTCTCATAAAACATTACTAATTATTCATCAGTTGTGTATCTGTATATATTTCTGAGTGACTTGTGATATTTTTATTTATTTATTTACTTGTTTATTTATCTGAGATAAAAGTCCATATAGTCCAAATTGGCTTTGAAGTCAACAGGTCTCAAGGATGATGTTGTAATCCCAATCTTTCTGTCTCTGTCTCCCAAAGGCTAGGATTCCAGGAGTCCACCACTGTGCCTAACCAATTATGTAAATATATTTCAAACCTTAACTTGTCTAATAATTCTGGAAAGCCCTGCTTATAAGAGGATACACAGGACTTTGTGTACAGTTGTCGTCATTCAGAGGAGCATTGATGAGTGTAACCATGGCAACAGCTTCTGTAGCCTTAGCAGCCAAGCTCAGAGCACATCCAGAAGATCAGAGGACAAACTCAATAGGATAGTCATTCTTTTACTTGGCTAAAACTATGTGTTATTCAAATTTCTGGGATCTACAGGCACATTGTAAAACATGAATACACTGCTAAGCATCTATAAATAAATATATGAAATTTGAAATGCTTCAAAACTTGAAACTTTTTGAATGGTTATGTGACACCATAAGTGACAGCTTTGGTATGCAACATTAGGTGACAAGCTACATTCCACATGCTTACAGGTGCAGAGACCAGCATGCTGTTATCCACCTGTAATCCTGGTATTCAGGAAGCTGTGAAAGGAGGGTCCGGACCAACGTGGGCTACATCAAGAGACCCTGTCTCAAAACAAAATAACAAAACCAGAAAGAGATATATCAAAAATACAATATTAACATGAAACATGCTTGGACTTAATGTTTAGACATGACATTTTTCCCTGCAATATCTCAGTGTGAAAACTGTGTGTGCATTTAAAAATCTAAACACCTCTGATCCCAGGAATTTGGAAAAGGGATACATACCCTGTACATAGTCTCACTTCCAAGTCCCCCATAATGATGGTAGAAGAGAGATTTTTAAATATATCTAATATTAAGTGTGTGGAACTCTGAAAAAACATTTGCCGAGGATAAAGGGCTCAATGCAGCAGCTTTGTGAGAAATCTTCAAAGGGAAACTGGCCTCAAATCCGATCTGAGGTTTAAATGGTGAGTAGGCTCTTACCCAGATCGATGGGGTAATGGAAAAATCATTCTAGAGTACTGTGGCCTAAGGAGTAGAGGGGTTTGAATTTTCTACATTTGAAAACTATTAGGGCTGAGGGCAGGCATAGAATACATGGGGGGAGGCTTTTAACATTGGAAAATCTCATTTGCTCTGTTGTACATTATTTGAACTTCATTATATACAGACACTCCAAAATGTTGAAAGGGAAAGATGTGCATGTATGGGGTGCTTCATTGATTTGGGCCCCTGAATGGAACACTGTCGGTACAAGGTCAAAGGCTGAGCATGTGACTACCATGCGGGGGTCCAGACATGAACAGTGATGGCACTGTTTGTGAAGCACATCGAATTTAATAAACATTCAAATGTCTAGGGAAGCTGATGATGGGAACAAAGAGAAATCTAGGATGGTTTTCAACTTTCTTGTTTATATGCCTAGACAGATAATTATGTCATCACCCAGGACACTGTGTGTACCAGGGCAATTCTGTCTAAAAGACAACAGATTCATCTGAGACAACAGGAATATAAGTGGGACACCCAGAGTTACCCATTACCCATTTACAACAGCTGATTCCATTTTCAAGAGTGCCCTACCACTGCCAATAAAAAAAAAAAAAAAAAAAAAAAAAGATCTGGTTTAGAGAGTCCACTGTGAGTTCTGACTTATAATGCTCAAAGTCACTGGCTGTTGTTGTGAAGCCAGCAGGAAACCATGCAAATACGTGAAGTAATTAAGAAGAGGGCAGCTGAGTGATGCTGCAGCTGGGCTATGGTTGCATTGGTTGAAAATAGAAGGGACAGAGGTTAGGCCAGTGAGGGGAACACCAAGGACTGTGCTAGGGGAGGGGAGGGGAAAGGGCTGCAAAGTGCCTGCTGTACCTTCAGGCTTGCAGGGAGGGTGTCCTGCTCCAGGCAGTCAAGGATCACGCAGGTTGAGGAGATGGCTACTCGTTGAGCAGTTTGTTTGCTAAGTAATCTCTATTTATAGCAAAAGTTTATTACAGAGAGTAGCAAAGTCATATATATGTTTTATAATATGTATATTCGTGTAGAGCCTGCATATGTCTGTGTACCACATGTATGTCTGGTGATTTCAGAGGCTGGTAGAGGATGTCAAATCCCCCTGGAACGGGAGTTACAGATGATTGTGAGTCATTATACAGGTTCTGAGAATTAAACTCTGATCCTCATGAAGAACAACCGGTGCTCTTAATTGCTGAGTTGTCTTTCCAGCTCCATAGTTAATATTTTTAACCATAAATATGTACAGGTGTTTTGGGATAAGTGGAACAAAGTCTTGAGACGGTAGGAGTGAACAGAAGGCTTAGATGTCTGATGGAATGTGGACTCTAAGAAAACAAGAACACTGAAAGATTGTGTGAAAAAGAGAAGGGTCTGTAATAACAGGAGAATCAGTAAATAAAGAATAAATAAGTCCCAGCCTCTGGTTTAGTAGAAATTAAATGATGTGCTGAATGTACCTGGAAATGAACTAGAACCTTACTGAAGAGTGTCTGTAAAAGAGGCCTGGCCAATGGCACAATAATGTATATGTATATCAGGATCAGCACTGGGGTCATGGTCTGCATCCAGAGTTCTCATATCAGTCATGATGGGAGAATGTCACCCTGGCCATCATGGACTGAGGCATTTTGGTCATCAGCTGTTGACAATGTACTTAGACTCTTGAATCTCCAACTGCCTCTGTATGGGAAAATGTATTAGACGGGATGATATGATGATGTGTTCTCTCTCCCTCCCTCCCTCACCCCTCCTCTCTTTTCTCTCTATTCTCTTTTCTTCTTTTTCTTTTCTTTACTTTACTTTTCTTTTCTTTTCTTCTTTTCTGTTCTTTTCTGTTCTCTTTCTTTCTTCGTTCCTTCCTTCCTTCCTTCCTTTTTTTTTTTTTTGATTATACGTTTTATTTTCTTTTTGTGTGAGTCAGGCTCTCTCACTATAGTACAGGTTAGTCCAGGCCTACTATGTAAATTAGGCTGGATTTACACAAACCCACTAATTGTAGTCCTCCTGCTCAACCTCTCCAGTGCTTGGATTACTGGGCTTGTATGCTATGAGTCTGTGTCTGCTTTGAATGAATATGTTGTGAAAGTTCTTAAAGGCTTAGTCTTTGGAGAAGGAGAGAGTGAAGTTAAGCAGGTGATGAGTGTGGCACCTATAATAGAAATTTTGTGTGGTGAGCATTACAGTATAGGTGTCAATGTGCACCATGTGTGTTTCCAGGATGTGTGACTCTCTCCTTTCTCATGGTCTTCTCTACCCAGCCACTGTCACTGCCTTTGGGGCACTGCAGACTCACCATACTGCCTTGTATATCAAGGTCAGCCACAAACAAGCAATCACAGTAACTGAGCCTCTAGACTCCTGGTGAGAAATTACACCAAGTACAAATCAGTAGCTATCAAATCTCTGCTTCTTCACAGCTATCTGTAGACATCCAGGGAACATGAAGTCTCTTGGTCTAGTGTATTATTCTTCTGGGCTAAGATTCTGATCAAGACCTTAAATGTGTTACCTCCTTTCCTTTTGTGGCCAGCCAAGTTACAGTAGAACACAACTCTTTTTTCCTGTGTTATTTCTTCTTTCAGTTGACCTCAAATGAGTACACTCATTCTTTTCCTTGTCGTTACAATGCTTGTGTCAAGTAGTGTTGCCCTTCAACACATTAGAGACTGTAAATCATATTCACTACTTTGTGTTATAGATACGATTTCAGCATTCATTCAATCATTCATTCATTCCAGAATCTTTCTAGCATGGTCACTGATTGTTTGCTGGGATATGGAATGAATAAAGGAGGATCTGACCTCTGGAATGATGACCTAGTCAAGAGAGGTAAGCCAACGTGGTAAATGTCGATGGATACAAGAGAGAATGAAGAGATAACTCAGTAGGAAAGGTGTGCACTATGCAAACATGAGAATATGAGCTTGGATATCTACTGTCCACGTAAAAGCTGGGTGCATCCAGCACTGTGTTGATAGAAATAGAGATTTGGGTGTTCAGTGGCCCACTAGGGTACTCTAGTTTCACTAAGAGACTGTCACAGACAAAGTGGAGAATGTCAGGGGAAGTCACCCTAAGTCTGAATCTGGTCTTCATACATGTTCATATGGATGAACACTCCTCCATCTCCACTAGTGGACAGACTCTGCTACTCACACATGCATGTTTCTACTTCATAGAGTGTAACAAATGCTCTGAAGACTAAGAAAGGATGAGAATGGGGCTGTAAGGAGCAAGAGTAAGATGAAAGATCAGAAAAGATGGAACCCCCCTAGAGTAAAACAGGGACAGCAGGCTGAGGCTGAGGGGAGCGCTGGCCTTTTAACTAAGCAACCCTATGAGCACATAGGAGATGTAGCAAAGAAAGGAACTTGGTGAGAGGGACACTGAGGGTTGAGAGTGAGCTGCAGTACAAACATTATGGAACTTGTCTTTCACTTAATTCCAAGAGGAGGCCCCTGTAGTGTTCTTGAGTAGACCTAACAAACATTGTCATGTCATCTCGATATTTTGTTATCTCTGTTTCCATTATGTCTTGGCCTCTCTCTTTGGATCTGAGCAACTAAACCAAACAACTTGATATCGTTTAACAACAAACTGCTATTAAAAGAAGTCTCTCAGATAGCCATGCTCACACCCTTACATCTACCTCCTTTGACTTGCTTTATGAGAGGGAAATGCTAGAGACAGATAATAGTATTTATATTTGTCTCTAACATGTGCCTAAAAGAAGCATGTGTCTGTAGATTGAGAGACAGCCAGTCCCATAATTCTGCAGTTGTATACACTGAAACTGAATGTCTTTGGAACTGCGCAGTAAGCTGTCCACACAGTAAGGCTGATGTCATTTTCTAGTTGATGATAACATAGTATTTATGATCTGAGCACAGATATATTTGACTTTTATATGACAAATCAAAATTCTTTTGTTTTCCTGAGGAAAACTGAAGTTAGAGAATAGGGGATTTTATTTGTTTCTTTGTTTTTCCGTGGCAGAGTTAATGTACATTTTCCATAGAAGATAGAGAGTGGGTGAAAGCAAAGTGTCCTCAGGGCCTGACAGGCTATTGAGTGACACTGTGAGCTGAGCAAGTCACCTAGCACACCCCTGGTATGACTGCAACAGCATGTGCATAGGGCGCATTGTGTGTCTGCTGGAATGCAGGTCTTGAAGAACACTCTGTGAATATGTACATGTGCATGTGCACTCACAGGCGAGTGTGTATGTGTGTGTGTGTGTGTGTGTGTGTAGGGCACATTGTGTGTCTGCTGGAATGTAGGCCTTGAAGAACACTCTGTGAATATGTGCGTGTGCATATGCATGTGCACACACAGGTGAGTGTGTGTGTGTGTGTGTGTGTGGCACATTGTGTGTCTGCTGGAATGTAGGCCTTGAAGAACACTCTGTGAATATGTGCGTGTGCATGTGCATGTGCACACACAGGTGAGTGTGTGTGTGTGTGTGTGTCACATTGTGTGTCTGCTGGAATGTAGGTCTTGAAGAACACTCTGTGCACATGTATGTGTGCATGTGCATGTGCACGCACACACGAGAGAGAGAGAGAGAGAGAGAGAGAGAGAGAGAGAGAGTGTGTGTGTGTGTGTGTGTGTGTGTGTGTGTGTGTGTGTGTAAGGAGTATAACTGAGGCATTTGTCCTAGATTCTGCTCTCAGAAACTTCATGGATGCACATTCATTTGAATCAGGTAGAGAAGAACCAGGAACAGATCTGTAGGCAATCTCCTTCAACAAACAGGAATTGAGTGATTACAATTTGTCATGATCTCTGAAAAAAAAAGTGCTGCTAACTAATAGCATATAAAGAGGAAGGATTTGCTGTCCTCTTAGTGAAATATGAATGTACTCTGCAGAATTCATTAGAAAATCAATGCAAAAGACTTAATGTTTGACCCAAAGCTACAATTTCACATTAATGTCATATTTCTAGAGAATTTTAAAACTCCATAAGAGAAATTACTTCAAAGGCATTCAGGGAGCATGCGAGTGCGTCTCAGAAGTAGAGGATTCGCCTAGCTTGTAAGATGCCTAGCCTAGCCTGTGACAACAGTGCAGAGCAAAGAGATAAACTTGGGAGGAAGCAGATGAGGGGAAGGAGAAGATTTTAGATAACTGTCCATGCCACTTAGCTGAGTATACATTTTCAAGTAGAAATAGAAGAACAGGTTTATATTCAAACCAGTAGAAATCAGACTCAAAGCCTTTCTGCTTCTTGTCCAGTAAGTGTGGGACAAAACAAGCAAATGGGAATGCACAATGCAAAGACTGTTTTATGTAAAGATCGTTTCCTGGTAACAGATTATAGAGAGTCTTTTTAGGTTCACTGGGTGCACGTCAGCAGTCCTGTAACCCTTTTATGATGAAATGACACATTTTCTGCTTTTAGACAATGTGGATAGTAGTATTAGGTCTCACAGACAATGCAGTAAGAGTGAGCTAGTCTTCTAGTTCCCTGCTCAGATCTGGTAGTATGAAAAATGCTGGGCATAGAGTTAAGAGTGCTGGTCCTCTGTAAACATTCACCAAGATCTCCTGAAACATACTAAAGCCAGGACTTACTTCCTCCTTTCAGAAGATGCTTCAACTGTTTGGCTCAACCTAAATGAGTAAGATTTTTTTTTTTTGCCACCTTTTATTTCTTTTTAAATTTATTTATAGTCATTTTCTTTCAGTCAGTTTTTATATGTAAAGTATCTATAGCATTGTCCTAACATTTCAGTTTTAGGAGGTTGTATTTGTTATTATTTAAAAACTATTAACCATGTCAAAGGTTTATAGAGTCACACATGCAGCCCTTTACATTCTTCTTATCATAGAATCTTAAGACTTCACATGTAGCTCCTTATACAACCAGATATGAACATTTGATATGTATTGTAAATACAGGATGAGTTGTAACAAGACAAGATTTCAAACTAAAGTGTGGAGTGGAAATAACATGTTATAATGAGTACATATATATATATATATATATATATATATATATATATATATATATATATATATATAGTGTGTGTGTGTGTGAGAGAGGGAGAGAGAGAGTGTGTGTGTGTGTGTGTATATCTCCTCCCCAATATCATCCCTATTTCTTTTTTCTTTTTTTTTTGATTGGATATTTTATTTATTTAGATTTCCAATGTTGTCCCCTTCCTGATTTTCGCCCCCCCAGAAACTCCTATCCCATCCCCCCTCCTCCTGCTTCTATGAGGCTGTGCCTCCACCCACCCACCCACTCCCACATTCACTCCTTCCCATTCTCCTACACTGGGGCATCAAGTCTTCACAGGACCTGGGGTCTCTTCTCCCATTGATAACCTACAAGGCCAACCTCTGATACAAATATGGCTGGAGGTATGGGCCCCTCCATGTGTACTCCTTGGTTGCTGGTTTAGACCCTGGCAACTCTGGTTGGTTAATATTGTTGTTCTTCCTATGGCTTTGAAAACCCCTTCACCTCCTTCAGTCCTTTCTCTAACTCCTCCATTGGGGACCCTGTGATCAGTTTAATGGTTAGCTTTGAGAATTCACCTCTGTATATGTCAGGCTCTGGCAGAGCCTCTCAGGAGAGAGCTATATCACGCTTCTGTTAGTGAGCACTTCTTGGACTCCACAATAGTGTCTAGGTTTGGAGACTGTATTTGGGATGGATCCCCAGGTGGGGCATTCTCTGGATGGCCTTTTCTTCAGTCTCTGCACCACACTTTGACTCCATATTTGCTCCTATGAGTGATTTGTTACCACTTCTAAGAAGAATGGAAGAACCCACACTTTGGTCTTCCTTCTTCTTGAGCTTCATGTGGTCTGTGAATTGTATCTTGGGTTTTCTGAGCTTTTGGGCTAATATCTACTTATCAGTGAGTGCATACCACATATGTTTTTTGTGACTAGATTATCCCACTCAGGTTGATATTTTCTAGTTCCATCCATTTGCCTAAGAATTTCATGAATTCATTGATTTTAATAGCTGAGTAGTACTCCATTTTGTAAATGTACCACATTTTCTGTATCCATTCCTCTGTTGAAGGACATCTGGGTTCTTTCCAGCTTCTGGCTATTATAAATAAGGCTGCTATGAACATAGTGGAGCATGTGTTCTTGTTATATGTTGGAGCATATTTTGCATATATGCCCAGGAGTGGTATAGCTGGGTCCTCAGGTAATACTATGTCCAATTTTCTAAAGAGTCATCCAACTGATTTCCAGAGTGGTTATACCAGCTTGTAATCCTACCAACACTAGAGGAGTGTTTCTCTTCCTCCACATCCTCACCAGCATCTACTGTCACTTGAGATTTTGATCTTAGCCATTCTGACTGGTGTGAGGTGGAATCTCAGGGTCATTTTTATTTGCATTTCCCTGATGAGTAAGGATGTTGAAAATTGCTTTAGGTGCTTCTCAACAATTTGAGTTTTCTCAGTTGAGAATTTTTTGTTTAGCTCTGCACCCCATTGTTAATAGGGTTATTTGATTTTCTGGAGTCTAAATTCTTGATTCTTTGTATATTGGATATATTGGATATTAGCTCTCTATCAGATGTAGGATTGGTAAAGATCTGTTGCTTGCCGTTTTGTCCTATTGACAGTCTCCTTTGCCTCACAGGAGCTTTGTAATTTTAAGAGGTCCCATTTGTCAATTCTTGATCTTTAAAGCATAAGCCATTGGTGTTCTGTTCAGGAAAATTTCCCCTGTGCGCAAGTGCAGAAGGCTCTTCCTCACTTTCTTTTTTGTTAGTTTCAGTGTGTCTGGTTTTGTGTGGAGGTCCTTGATCCACTTGGACTTGAGCTTTGTACAAGGAGATAAGAATGGCTCAATTTGCATTCTTCTGCATGCTAACCTACAGTTAAACCAGCACAATTTGTTGAATATGCTGTCTTTTTTCCACTGGATGGTTTTAGCTCCTTTGTCAAATATCAAGTGACTATAGGTGTGTGGGTTCTGGATCTTCAATTCTATTCCACTGATTTTCTCTCTACCTGTCTCTGTACAAATAGCATTCAGTATTTATAACTATTGCTCTGTAGTACAACTTGAGGTTAGGGATGGTGATTCCCCCAGAACATCTTTTATTGTCAAGAATAGTTTTCCCTATCCTGGATTTTTTTGTTATTCTAAATGAATTTGCAAATTGCTTTTTCTAACGTTATGAAGAATTGATTTGGAATTTTAATGGGGATTGCATTGAATCTGTTGGTTGCTTTAAGCAAGATGGCCATTTTTAGTATATGAATCCTGCCAATCCATGAACATGGGAGATCTTTCCATCTTCTGAGATCCTCTTTGATTTCTTTCTTCAGAGACTTGAAGTTCTTTTCATACAGATCTTTCACTTGCTTGTTTAGAGTCGCACTAAGGTATTTTATGTTATTTATGACTACTTTGAAGGGTGTCGTTTCTCTAATTTCTTTCTCAGCCTTTTATCCTTTGAGTATAGGGAGGCTACTGATTTGTTTGAGTTAATTGTATATGCAGGCACTTTGCTGAAGTTGTTTATCAGCTTTAGGAATTCTCTGGTGGAATTATTGCTGTCACTTAAGTATACTGTCATATCATCTGCAAATAGTGATATTTTCACTTCTTTCTTTCCAATTTGTATCCCTTTGACTTCCTTTTGTTGTCTAATTGCTCTAGCTAGAACTTCAAGTACTATATTGAATAGGTAGGAAGAGAGTGGGGAAGCCTTGTCTAGGCCCTGATTTTAGTGGGATTGCTTCAGATTTTTCTCCATTTAGTTTGATGTTAGCTACTGGTTTGTTGTATATTGCTTTTACTATGTTTAGGTATGGGCCTTGAATTCCTGATATTCCAAGACTTTTACTATGAAGGGGTGTTGAATTTTGACAAATGCTTTCTCAGTATCTAATGAGATGATCATGTGGGTTTTTTTTTCTTAGTTTGTTTATATAGTGGATTGTGCTGATGGATTTCAGTATATTGAACCATCCCTGCATTACTGGAATAAAGCCTACTTGATTATGATGGATGATTGTTTTGATGTGTTCTTGGATTGGGTTTGCAAGAATTTTATTGAGTATTTTTACATGGATATTCATAAGGGAAATTGTTCTGAAGTTCTCTTTGTTGGGTCTTTGTGTGGTTTAGATTTAAGCGTAATTGTGTCTTCATTGAATGAGTTAAGTAGTGTTCCTCTTGTTTCTATTTTGTGGACTAGTTTGAAAAGAATTGGTGTCATGTCTTCTTTGAAGGTCTGACAGAATTCTTCACTAAAACCATGTGGTCTTATGCTTTTTTATTGGTTGGAAGACTTTTAATTACTGCTGCTATTTCTTTAGGGGTTATGGGACTGTTGAGATGGTCTTTCTGATTCTGATTTACCTCTCGTATTTGATATCTGTCTAGAAAATTGTCCATTTCATCCAAATTTTCCAGTTTTATAGTAGGATCTGATGAAATTTGTTTTGTTTTGTTTTGTTTTTCCAAGACAGGTTTCTCTGTGTAGCCCTGGCTGTCTTGGCACTCTCTCTGTAGACCAGACTGGACTCGAACTCATAAATCTGCCTGCCTCTGCCTCCCAAGTGCTGGGATTAAAGACATGCACCATCACTGCCTGGTAATTTTTTTTAATTTCCTTGGTTTCTGTTGTTATGTCTCCCTTTTCATTTCTGATTTTATTAATTTGGATACTTTCTCTATGCCCTATGGTTAGTCTGGCTAAGGGTTTATCTATCTTGTTGATTTTCTCAAAGTACCAGCCTTAGTCTTTGGTGATCTGATAGGATGCATGGGATTATTTCAATCTTCTTATATCTGTTTTGTTACCAATTATTTGGTCAGTTTTAGAGAATGTACCATGAGGTGCTGAGAAGAAGGTATATTGTTTTGTTTCAGGATAAGATGTTCTATTACCTGTATATCCTGTTAAATCTATGTTCGATTACCTCTAGAACCTGTTAAATCCATTTAGTTCATAATTTCTGTTACTTTCACTGGGTCTCTGTTCAGTTTCTGTTTCCATGATCTGTCCATTGCTGAGATTGGGGTGTTGAATTCTCCCACTATTGTTGTGTGAGGTGCAATATGTGCCTTGAGCTTTAATAAAGTTTCTTTTATGAATGCAGATGCGCTTGCATTTAGAGCATAGCTGTTCAGAATTCAGACTTCTTCTTGGTAGATTTTTTTTCTTTGATGAGTATGAAGTGTTCTTCCTTAACTTCTTTTTTTTTATAATTTTTGGTTGAAAGTTGATTTTATGCTATATTAGAATGGCTATTCTAAGCTTGTTTATTGGGACAATTTGCTTGGAAGCTTGTTTTCCAGCCTTTTACTCTGAGGTAGTGTCTATCTTTGTCACTGAGGTACGTTTTCTGTATGCAGCAAAGTACTGGGACCTGTTTATGTATCTAGTATTCTTAGTCTATGTCTTTTTATTGGGGAATTGAGTCCATTGATGTTAAGTGATACTAAGGAAAAGTGATTGGTGCTTCTTGCTATTTTTGTTATTAGAGTTGGAATTATGTTTGTGTAGCTATCTTTTTGTTTTGTTGGAAGAAGATTACTTTCTTGCTTGTTGTAGGTATAGTTTCCCTCCTTGTTTTCTTGTTTTCCATCTGTTATCCTTTGTAGGCTTGGATTTGTGGAAACATGTTGTGTAAATTTGTTTTGTCACGGAATATCTTAATTTCTCTATCTATGTTAATTAAGAGTTTTGCTGGGTATAGTAGCCTGCGCTGGCATTTGTGTTCTCTTAGTGTTGGTATGATATCTGCCCAAGATCTTCTGGTTTTTATAGTCTCTGGTGAGAAATCTCTTGTAATTCTGATAGGTCTGTCTTTATATGTTACTTGACAGTTTTCCCTTACTGCTTTTAATAGTCTTTCTTTGTTTTGTACATTTGGTGTTTTGACTATTATGTGATGGGAAGAATTTCTTTTCTGGTCTAGTCTTTAAGTTAGGGAAGTTTTCTTCTGTAATTTTGTTGAAGGCATTTACTGGCCCTTTAAGTTGGGAATTTTTGTTCTCTTCTATACCTATTATCCTTAGATTTGGTCTTCTCATTGTGTCCTGGATTTCCTGGATGTTTTGGGTTAGGAGATTTTTGCTTTTTTTTTTTTTTTTTTCTATTGAGTCAGTGTTTTCTATGGTATCTTTTGCACCTGAGATTCTCTCTTCTACCTTTTGTATTCTGGTGGTGATTCTTGCATCTATGACTCCTGATCTCTTTCCTAGATTTTCTATCTCCAGGGTAGTCTCCCTTTGTGATTTCTTTATTGTTTCTACTTCCATTTTTAGATCCTGAATGTTTTTGTTCAATTCCTTCACCTGTTTGTTTGTGTTTTCTTGTAATTCTTTAAGGGATTTTTGTGTTTCCTCTTTAAGGGCTTCTGTCTTTTTACCTGTGTACTCTTGTATTTTCTTAAGGGAGTTATTTATATCCTTCTTATTGTCCTCTATCATCATCGTGTGAAGTGATTTTACATCTGAATCTTGCTTTCCTAGTGTGATGGGGTATCCCTGACTTGATATGGTGGGAGAACTAGGTTCTAATGATGCCAAGTAACCTTCTTTTCTGTTTCTTACGTTCTTGTGCTTGCCTATTGCCAACTGGTTACCTCTAGTGCTACCTGCACTTACCATCTCTCACTGGACCCTGTCTCTCTCTTGTGTGTGTGTGTGTGTGTGTGTGTGTGTGTGTGTGTGTGTGTGAGTGTATGTGTCAGAGCTCTTCAGAGTCCAGCTGTCTCTGTGATCCTGTGATCCTGAGATCCTAGGTATAAGAGCTCCTGGGAGTCAAGCTGCCTCTGGATTTCTGCAATCCTGGTGTGACCAAGCTCCTGAGATCCTGTGATCCTGTGATCCTATGATCCTGGACATGTTAGAACATCTGGGATTGGAGTTTCCTCTGCTCTTGTGGGACTTTGGTGCAGAGCTAGCATCCAAGGTCTGCTCAGGGCACTGGCTCAGGCTGGAAGGAACCTGTGCCACTGGCCGGGTGGGTGCTCTTGTGTCCCTGGATCCCCTGGGTCTCAGTAACTCCCTGTTTGGGGCAGATGTTGTGGCCTCCTCACCTGTGATCCTGCGTGTATTAGAACTCCTAGTAGTCTAGCTTCCTCTATGATCCTTTATGTATTAGAGCTCCTGGTTTTCAGCTTCTTCTGGGTGTTGTGGGTTTGGGTACTGAGCTAGCACCTGCTGGGCAATGGTGGCACATGCCTTTAATGTACTTGGGAGGCAGAGGCAGGTGGTTTCTGAGTTCAAGGCCAGCCGGATCTACAGGACAGCCATGGCTACACAGAGAAACCCTGTCTCAAAAAACAAAAACAAAAACAAAAACACCCCCCAAATCCTCCCCAAAAAACAAAAAAACAAAATCCAAAAAACAAAACAAACAAGCAAACAAAAAAAAACAAATAGAGCTAGTACCCAAGGTCTGTTTATCACACCAGCTCAGATAGGAAGGCTCATCCATATTTTAGATAGGACCCCTAAGAACCCATTTGGATTCTATTACTTGTCCCCAAATGAAGTGCTTGATGGCTTTGAAGCCAAGAGTTGCATCTGCTGAGTTAAGGGATTAACTATACAGTTGCCCCATCATCAATTGCTTTTCCACAGGGACTTTCTGGAGTCCAGGTTGGAGAGGTATCTGAGAGGAAGAGATAGGCAGTGCCATGGTTGGAATTTTTCAGTTAGCCAATGAGCAAATGGTCATCATTTCTTCCCAGAGAACAGCCATAGAAAAGGAGGCCTCTAAGATTAGTAAGATCTCAAATTTACATGTGAGACAAACAGTGGCCCATTCATGAATGAACCATTTTATATAACACAGTCGTTGCTGGTATTTTATTGTTCGATAGTAGTTATCTTCTTCCCTTCTAAAGATTGACAGGTGGGTTACATGGATGTGCCTGTCCTCAGACCACTGGAGAGTAATAAATTGGTATCTTTCTCTTGACATATTTAGATTAGAAGATGTTGGGCAAGGGGAGAAAAATATAATAAACTAATTAGGATATGAGCTTCTGAAAAGAAAAATATCAGCTACACAAGGCAGCTAAAAATGGCCCGCTGGCAGGCAGGTACCTATGGCCACCGAACACAGGGACCTTAAGTACTCCAATGGAGAGCAGCCCACCCTGCTCTGGGCTAGCTTATGTTCAGGTGGGTGTGGAAAGCAGGGTTCTATCAAGATAGTCCTTAGAGCATCTGTGGAAGTGGACTGATTGTCACCAACACACCTGGGAAGGCTCGGGCATGTTTCTGCGTCTTCTCACACCAGCTGGGCATGGTGCCCAGGAATCGCACCATGTTCCCTGCCAGCTCTGTGGATCCTAATTGAATATGAACTTTTAGCTGTATCTCAAGGAGTGAGCTCAGTCAGGTCTGCAGTTCCCTTTCCCATCTTACCTTTCAGGATTGAATAGAAAGAACCATAGGGTCAGAAAGAGGTTGAACAGCTGCTACACTGGACAATATCAGAAAATCCCTTTTGTAATATGCCTTCCAACTTCTGTTGCATTAAATACATCTTCATTAAGTTCATCTTACGTAAATGCTGAGGGACCTGTGTCGATCTTGATCGACACTGCACTTACAATTGAACGGAATTATAATAATGAAACAGTTCCTTATTCCAGCAGTTCTCAAAGTGCTTATATTCTATTTTAACTCCTGAATGTTGTATGAACTTGAGTTCCCCATGCTTTTGATATGGGTACCTTGCCTATTGCTGCACAGATGTGGATGTAGCTGTTGATATATTTGTGCCTGAATTGTGAGGATTTTGGGAACCATCTGTGTTGAATTTGATCACTATCTGCAGTGCCTTCGAGTGATTACTTGATATTTTTTGGAAAGGCTCAGAATTAAAACAATGAGGTTCCATTGAAGAAAAAAATCCCTACTGATAGTCTATCTCATTTTCTACTTAAGAACCTGCATATTAAAGATGACTGTAAACTCCTGAAACCATTGCTTCTAACATCCAAGCACAGTATTGCAGTTTAAGCATCAAACCCAGAAATCCATCAGTGAAATGTGGTTATGACACTGGAAAGTCAGGAGTACTTGAGATGTCATATGTGAACCTATTGGCTGAAAATCATCAATGACCCTGACACAGAAACCCACTGTGAGGAGTCGTACTCAAAGGGAAGAAGATTTAGACTGGAGTAATGTTTTGTATAGTGTTGAGTAAAGATTTTAAATGATAACAAATATAGATGTGTTTTTAAACTGCTCAATTTAGAACTTACAATAATTATACATCATCTAATCCCTGATGTCTTAGGCTCACTGGAATAGGATAGCAATGGAAATTGTTCATAAGATGTGATAAGATTTGTTTTTGTGTGTGTGTGTGTGTGTGTGTGTGTGTGTGTGTGTGTGTTCTTTCTCTCACACTTGTAAGGAACACCAGTCTTCTTCTGGTTTCTCAGATAAAGATATTTGTTGACAGGCTAAGTCCCTCCTATCCATTGGTTGTGGTGCTGCCTTCTGATCCAGAATTGCATATTTGGCTGCAGATGAAGAACACTGTCAGTCAAAGAGGGAAAATGCAGAGATGACATCTATGCATCAGATCTCCCATAGCTTAGGAGACCTAAGCTTGAGTCTCTGTCTCTGTCTCCATGCTGCCTTCATGCCTTCCTCTGTATTAGATGTGCATCTTCTTGCATGTTACACTGAATCAGGGCTCACCCCAGGGGATGACCTCATGTGACCCTGATTATAGCTGCAGAGATCCTATTTCCAAATTAGTCACAGTTTGTCTACCAAAGGTTAAGAGGAGTTTATAGTTCAACACATACTTTCTAGAGCACGAGTACTCAAAATGGAATAGTTGGATGCTCCCAAATATGGAGAAGATTTGAATATGTTGAAAAAGAAGGCAGGAGATCTATGGGCAGGTGATGCTTGACATTTCACCAAAAAGTAGGCATTGAGATGCTCACATGAAATAATGTAGTCCGGAACTCTACTAAGGGACAGCGGGAATTTAGCCCCCACTTACAGAATGAAACCTGGGCTAGAAATACAGGTAAGAATAATGATCAGCTCCATGGGAAAGATGATGTGGTCCTACAGTTAGCATTAAGGACCCTGTTCACTTTGGGAAGTGACTTTCCTCAAATATAGAAGAAAAAAAACCACTTTGATGGCCATGAGGTGTTAAGATACTTTTAGCAGGCTTCATAAAAGCATTGTAGACTTTAGTTGCTTGGCCAATTTCCAACACAGATAGTTATGCTTATGTAAGATGCTTTTGAAGTCTCCTAGGGATGAGACTGTGTTTACTTTCTAGTTGAAACACTTAACCGTATTCTCCTGTAGCCAACAAGGCTTTGCTGGTGGTTAAGTCTGAGTTGGTCACGTTTTGTGAAGTGTTTAAAGATCTAATGGATAAAAGACGCATCATAAATTGAGGTTTCCTGGGATAATCTCTGTGCCCATTTCACTAATTTTTTGCAGAGTAATCCCTCTTGATTTCTCAAGGTTTCCTAGGATAATCTCTGTGCCCATTTTACCAATTTTTTGCAGAGTAACCCCTCTTGATTTCTCAAAGGGACTATTGTAACTGCAAATGACAGAGATAGTAATGGTGAACTATTAGGAAACTCATCTCTTTTGTATCTTCGTCAGCAAGTCTTTGTAAATATCAAATTAATGAAAACTTTGGAAAGAGAAACATGGAAAGTGTGCTCAATGTAGGATTTTTCTAGTCCTTACAGGAATTCAAATCAACGGAGATTAGATCATCCCCTAAGTGAGTTTTTATGTAGTTGTTTCATTTCCAGTTTTCCATGCCTTCCTAACACTTGATCTTTGTATGGACACTGCTGCCACATTCAGACATGAGTCATGGTCCTTAAAATGTTTTCCCCACATTTGAGACATCGCGGGGATACTGTAGAAGATCAGTCTCTCGGTGCTGGCAGTTTCTGCATTCCAAGGCTTGACCTTCTGCAGTAGTTCATCGACCGCACTAATCGAGCCTTGAAGTATGCTGGCACACCCCTCAGCACTTGAAATTAAGTTTCTCCTACTTAAGTCTTGCTTCTCTTGACTATACATCTCTCTCCCCTTCCCTGGGTAGTATGTGTGCATCTTTTTTGCAAAGAAAGATGCTGTAAACAGAAAGCCAATTCCAGTGGAGGTGAAAACTGGCTGAGGAGAGGCTTGACATTGCGAAGAATGGCTTTCAGATGAGCTGTAGATCAGATTGCAAGGGTCTCCTAGGATTGGGTCTATGATATCAATAAGCCATCATTAACTTTATTCTATGGATAAAGACAAAGTGAAAATTATCTTCCTGATTTCCACACTGTTGAGATGAGAGCTTAGGACTCTCTAGTCAAAACACTAAAATGACTCCTGAAATGACCATTAAGATAAAGACATGTATAAGAATTACACTTATGTTTGTGTATGCATGCATGCAAACTCCTGTTTACTATCTCACCCTTTTATTTTAATGATTCATGCTCCTCCCACTCATCTTTGGTCACTAGAGTAATTAAAACTATTTCTCCCTACACAGGACTGACTAGGGGACCTCCAGGGGCCAGTGCACACTAAATGTTTCTGAGCATTTGTAGATGCACTTATTATGTCTGAAAATTAGTAGTCATTGGTTGAAAAGCAATTGGTATTGTCTGACCTCCAGCCACTCTTAGTATTGATGAAAATAAGCCCAGTATGCAGAAGGATGCACGAAAGCTATGGAGGCCTTGTTCAAGCCAACATCCTTTGGACTGGAGGCCAGTAATTATTACTTTGCTGAATTTTCTAGAACAAAAAAGAAATACTCTTTGTAATAAGATTGGTGACTTCCAAGATACACACAGGGCTCTGGAGTAGATCCTTTGCATGCTTAAGTGTCTATGCAATTAGGTTCCTACCTTTATAGAAATGGACATTTGGATGCCCATTTAACATGTAAAGTTTGTTAACTTTGAGGCGTTGATAACCTATATTTTAAATACCACTGCACTTTCTTTTGTTTTTTTTTTTTTTTTTCATTCCACCATATTGGACAGGAAGCTGTAAACAAGGTGACATCAGAGGCTGGCTGTGCTCAGCCACTACAGTTGAAAACCCACACTATCAACTTCCCATTAACTATCATTAAAGAAGACAGAATGTCAAACAGTACACAAACCTTCCTGAAAGCACAGCCCCAGTGCCAGTGACAATAGATGGCAGGTGCAGTCACCTCGGGCTGAGGGACAGGGTAGTGCAGCTGAGAACAGAATTACCTTCTGTGGAATCCCTAACCTGTGCCAGTAGCTTTGTCTGATTTAATCTTCACATTCACTCTGGGTGTTACTGTCCTTATTCTACAAATTAGGAATTAAAGACTTCAAGAGGTGGAGTGACTTGCTAGAGTCAAGCCAGCTTTTCCTCGTGCTCAGATTCCTTCCACAGCTTGTCTTTGGATGTAGTTCAAACTTCTTACATTGGATGGCAAGGCCCTGTTATCTGTCCCTTACTAATCTTCACAGCTTCATCTCCCTTTAGTCCTCCAACTAGACTCCCATATTTACAGGTCTTCTTGTACTTCCTAATATTCACAGGTCGTTTCTTCTGCGAGGAACAGTATTCCCTCATCAGAGGATGGATCCTGTTCCACATATAGAGTTCTGCTTCGTTGTATAGGGTTCGGGATATGTCACCTTCTCAACATGTTCTTGCATTCATTCAACAAAGGTTCACGAAGGATCCCACAGTGTCAGAGCCCTAGGAATACAGCAGTAACCAGGAAACACAGAGCCTGTACTTACATTTAGATTCCAGTATATTGTTGCTTTTCTAATTTATGTGTTACTTCAAAGGACTGCTTAGGTATACATTACTTTAGCACATTCTTGGAGTGTAAGATATGAGCTCTTTCATAAATGTCACAGGCACTTACTATTTATTGAATCAGGATACAAATGACTCTGTTTAACTTTCTATTTATGATTATCATATAGAATTTTAAGATTTTTCTGTTTGTTTCTTTTTATCTTTTGAGGTTTGATAGTTCCAGAGTCTTGCGAACATGTTAATTCAATGTATTATATATAGTTATAAGCTTTATTGTCTGGTAAACATATTAATATTAGTTCAACAAACCTCCAGTAGAAAGCAGACTTGCTTTCAATTACTTATTGCTACTGAATTTTCTGCTGGGTTTATTTTAACTCTGATAGTGACTGTCTTCTTGAAGTATCTCATCTACAGCCCATCTAAAGATGGCTTCCTACTTGAATTTATCTCCTTCAATTTCATGTGTGCCCTCTAATGAATCTAGCTCTTAAAATAATACACTGATTTTTGCCTTTCT
Organism: Apodemus sylvaticus; assembly: GCF_947179515.1. NCBI lineage: Eukaryota > Metazoa > Chordata > Mammalia > Rodentia > Muridae > Apodemus > Apodemus sylvaticus. The sequence goes on along the minus strand of NC_067475.1, from coordinate 25,768,934 downwards.
GACTACTAAGCCCCCCTTCACCTTAATCTCAGGTTATTGTAAATTTCTTATCAGCATTATACTGTTTCTTTAGCTAAGTTGTACTGATCGTGCCAGCTCACCTTTGTTTTTCTAATGTCCAGTATTCTGTGAGGTTTACTGTATATTAGAACTCTGAGCCAAGTTCTAGGTAGCAGAGGCTACACAGACCATACCCCTCTGATTATGCATGCGTTGTTAAGATGTGCCCCAAGAAAAACTCTTACGTGGAAGGAATTCCAAATGATGGGGTAAGGCAAGTGCCTGCTGCCCATGCCCCCTAAGGTACTGTTTGGGCTGGCAGAGAACACTTGAAGCTATGAGGGATGTCTGCTCCATGTGAAAGTTTGCAAAGAAAAGGTCAAAATGAGTCAAAATGACTCAGCGGAGGAAAATTATGTTTCAGAGACCAAAGGAAAGAGTCACCTTTGCCAAGTGTGCACCAGGACACATGTTAAGCCTCATGTTCTTACTTCAGGTCATGTCTCTGGAAACATGTGAGTGGCAGTAGCAACAGCATCTGATTTGTCCCCTTTCTTTGATTCAAATTCTTTAGTAGCTAGGTGATTTCTAGACTCACTTCAGCTGAGTACATTTTGTGTCTATCAGCCACCAAAAAGAGTTTGTAAACGAAGTAAGTTCTGTGCTGCAGTTAAGCTGTAGAAGCCCCACTCCAGACCTATTCAGATATGTAACGTGGTAGTCTCCAGCACACACTATATCTCTGAAGAGAGGCTCCTGTGTGTATCCCCTTACTGTACATATGTAAAAATTATTTTGCATTTGTGTGTCTTCTTGGTTGTAAAAAAAAAAAAAGAGAGAGAGAAAGAGAGAAGCTGCTATTTTTAGTTCTGTATAAGCTCTTTCTATAACATTCGATACATAATCACCACATACTAGTTAAAACTTAATAAAGGGCTATAGAGATAATTCAGTTGGTAAAGTGCTTGCCACATAGGCATGAAGATCTGGCTTCCATTCAGGTAAAGCTGGGTAGGGTGGAATGTTTTCGCTATCCCAGTGCTGAGAGGAACTGTCTGAAAGGGTTGCAGCTTTAAGGTTAAGACCACTCTAGACTCTACACATGTATGCACACGTGTATATACATACACACTTTTAACATGTGAGCATGTGCACATAAACACATAACATGACAAATAGACTAAAGTTTCCTAATTAATATGGTTAAGTATTATTTAAGATGGTAGGGAGAAAATATCTCTGGCATGAAGTATTTAGAATGCTACATCGTGGAAGAAATTAAGTGTTCTTTTTCTAAACGTAATTTCATATTAGTAAAATAATTGGTGACATTTATGATTTTTATACACTAATCTATTTTGTTCCTTTGTCTGTTCATGTGTGGGTGGATACAGCCATGTCATATCACATAGGGAATCAGATGACAAATTGAAGTTGTCTCTCTCTTTCAACCACATGGATCCCGAGATTCAACTGTAGTAGGTCATCATGGTAGGCAACAAATACTTGCTGAAACCTCAAAGAAATAATATTTTAAAGGATAATTTATATGTGTGTGTGTATTTTTGTATGTATGTTTATGCATACACATATACATATATCATCCAGAATTTTTGTTTTAAGCAAAATAAACAATGGATATAGAAGGGGCAAAGAATTATGGAAATTCATTTAAGTAGGTCATTAAAGAAACTGAACTGGAAATTATGAGCTTTTATACAATAAGCTTTTCCTTGTAAGAGCCATTTAATCACTTATAAAACATGTATTATGAACATGTTTTCTCTCTTCCATACTTTGTCAAGGGGAAGAAGAGTCGACTAATAATCATGATCACTCCTTTTTAGCAATTCAAATATATAACAAACATTCATCATTCTTAATTAACAAAAATTAAACTAGATCTGAAATTATGATTGCTAATGAATCACAGGTTATCAGCAGCTATTCTGTGTTTTCTAAACACCTGCATTGATTTACCATGAACACTCACTCTGTATGCTGCATAGAACATGTTAGGCAAGCATTGTTTGCTTGCATAATTTAATTAGATATTTGCCATACGCTACAGAAGCAAGGAACATAAGCCTGTATCATGTTTAGATCAGAGACTAGTACAGAGAACAATATATATTTAAGTGTACATAAACTCAAAGACGTTATGCTGAAGTGATTTGTGTGTTTTTTAGAAGCCAGTGACTGAATTTTTTTGCATATAGACTTAAAATTATATTATTGTCATATTAAACTTTCTTAAATAATGTTCCTCTTCATGTACATAAGCTCATAAGTATTAGTCTTATTCTGGGTGAATCTAGTATAAAGTTTTCATATTTTGAAGTTGTTGTTTGTATGTTTTCTTTTGTTTTTGCCTCTGTGTAAACAAAATGATCTCATTCTTTTTCTTGTTTTAAAATGAAAGCTTTACCATCTGTAACTACATTTACAATTCTGCAGTTTGTGTGACAGGGTATCACTGCATAGAACAGGCTGTCCTAGAACTCTCTCTGTAGGCTAGTCTGACCTCTAACTCAAGAGATCCTTATGCCTCTGCCTCCTGAGTGCTGGGATTAAAGGTGTATAACACTTTGCCCACCAATTTAATGATTCTTCTTAGGGTGATATTTTATTGTCCTATTGAAAATGTATTTACATTTTAAATTAACGCTCAAAGTATTAGCTATCATTATCACATTTTTAAACAATGCGTTACTTCTCACTTCTTCAACCCCTAACCAACCCTCAATTTCCTTCTCTGCCCTTTTCCCTTATAGTCTTCTCCTCTTGTAGTTCCTCCCTTCTCTCAGTCCCTCCTCCCTCATAGTTCCTCCCCCCTCATAGTCTCTCCTCCCTCATAGTCCCTCCTCCCTCATAGTCCCTCCTCCCTCATAGTCCCTCCTTCCTCAAAAGTCCCTTCTCCCTTGTTGTCCCTCCTCCCTCGTAGTCCCTCCTCCCTCCTCCCTCACTGTGCCTCCTCCCTCGTAGTCCCTCCCATCCCTGTTCTGCTTTCGGGTCTTTGATGTCCTTCACCCTGTCCCTACCTTTCCTCTTCCCTTTCACCTCTCTAAAGTTCTTCAGTCTATTTACTTCATCTTTGTCCACGTGTGCATACCTTAAGACCCACTATACAATAGGATCAGCCGATGAGAGAGAACATGTGGCTTCGGTCTTTCTGTGTTTGTGTGTTTAAAAAAAAATCACATAGAAATTAGATCTGTAAATTGACAAGTTTCAGGAGTATTGTGACAAAAAAGAAGAAAGAAAGAAAGAAAGAAAGAAAGAAAGAAAGAAAGAAAGAAAGAAAGAACTAACTGACTGACTTTTTCCTCAGTCAAAAGGTTTTTTAAACTGAGTTTTCCATAGAGCTAAGAAGAAATATTTTTTTCTTTTTTTGAAAAATCCATTTGGTGAAATGTCATCCACTTCGTTTCTTTGCTGTGTTACCTCCAGATTTTAAAACATGAGTTTTGCTGCGAAATGAAACCCGAGTAATGGGAAACTGTCATGGACCACCAGCTGAAGAGCTGGCAGAGACCACTGAAGATATTTCCACCTGTAGGAACAAAATTGGAAAGTGGGCCTTAGGAGGCCTCAGCCATACCTTCTTAGCAAGTATACCACCTGCTAAGAGTTTCCTCCGTCTCTCTCTGATATTATTAAAGCCCATCAAGTAAACTGGCAGAATACTTAGAAATGAGGTAGTGGATGCCTTTACAAAGACTAAATAGCCTGACCCAGTTCCACAGGTGGTAATTGACAAAGCAAGATGGCCCCAGCCTGGAAATCACTACCAAAAGAGAGTGACATGTAGATGTCTAGGGGAGGGAATTGGGAAGAGCAGACTCTACCGCCCAAGCCTTCCTTAGATAATGAATGCTGCTCTAGGGGGAATGAACCGGAAAGTAATGGAGAGAGGTGGCCTAGTTTACTGTCTAGAGTAAAACATGAGGAATGCGTAGTAAAATAAACCAACTGATATCAGTTAAGAAACCAATGAGCAAAAGCTCTGAGTGAGGGTGGGGGATGGGCTTCGACAGCCAATATTTGTTTAGTTTCTTCAGTACCTGGTCAGGTTTAAGTATAGTAGCTACTGTTAAGTGGTTTCCTTTGAAGAAGGTTCTCTTCAGGTGTCTTCTTATGACTCATGAAGATACAGACACAAAGGAGATCAGCTGGTGTCTCTGGAGCCAGCCATCCCGTTGGCTAGATGCTGGACTGAGCCAAGTTGTCCATCCTCAAAATCTGTGTTCTTCTCCATTTCCCTGCATTGTTCTCCCCAGGATGGAAATAGACTGTTCAGGGAAACAGAAGCAAAAAAGGAAAGCTGTTGTCGTCACATTTTTTAATCTACTTTATTTATTTTATATTTTATTTTATTTTACTTTATTTTATTTTCATAAAAACGAAAAGAAACAAGAAGGCCCAGGATGGAATGCTAAGCCGTTGCAGCCGCCATGCTGGCTGGAAGGAGAGTCTGTGTTTCACCATGCTCACCAGAGCTTGAAACACAAGATGAATTTTCATTTAATTAAGAGTATTAGCATTAACTTATTAATAGTAAATTGAATAGCTGTATGTATTTCATAAATTTATAAGTTATTAGGATGGAATTGCACCGGCTCACAGTGTTTATATGATATTCTTGATAGACGACGGCAGTCAAGGGCTCCGTGAGCTACTTCAGGTAAATGAACTGCTGCGTATCAGGTAGCCTTCTTCAGACAGATAAAGAATGATGATGTGATTTTGAGAATGGCAGACGTGTTAGACATGCATATTTACATATTTGTTTTACGTCCCATCGCAGAACCATTACTGTGCTTTATACAATTCTATAACGCTGTAATGAGCCCTTAAAAATTACGTGCCTTCATTGAAATCTGGAATTCTGATGGGATAGAAAACCAATGATAATACATAGAACTCTGACAAATTATTTTATACAATAAAATCAACTAAGAAAATTGAAAAGTAAAATTTCAACAGAAGAAAGCAAGAACACTTCTTAGGGGAAAAAGTATAGCTTTCAAATATCCCCCTCTCCTTTTTATATTGGAATATACCTCATCTATAGCCTGCATCAACATTACACATATTACAATTACATCAACATTACTCTGTTTTTTCAGTAAAGAGTATTAAAACACGGACTGGGTATCTTTCTGTCTGCTATCACTCACATATGGCGATTTATGAGGTTAATAAACTCTTTGGTGATAGAGTGTAACTTTTTTACCAACAGCATATTGTGTCCTTGTCCCTTCAATTACCTCTTTCCCTTTAATATCACGCGACAGATTATTTAAGCTGTCTTCCTAAAACAGCTTTGTGAGGTAGTGTGGGTTAAGATGAATGTTTCTGGTCTTCACTAAAGCTATCTATCCCTTTGCATCTGATTCTCTAGATTTCTTTTTTTATTCTTCTTATGGATTTAGCCCATTTTAAATTGGATTCAGTTTTCTCATTATTGTTCAAAGGTATAAAGCTAGAATGACCCGGTTAAGAATTTGTTTCATATGGAAATATACACACTTAGGTGAATTTGAACCTTGTGGGGGTTTTGTTTTGTTCTCTTATGTTTAGTTTTTGCTTGGTTTACAGTTGTTGATGTTTTCCAGGTATTAGCAATCTTCAGTGCAATCCTAAAGTTTTTAACTTCTCAATAATTTTTTCATGTCTCAAATTCACACATTCTAGTTACCAAACCATGCCAGTGGAATCCTGACTGGTTTGTACTTGAACTTTTCATCCACTAATGATTACTTAAACCTAGATTATTGACAGTAAGAAGAGTAGTGCCCCCTGTGGTAAACTTTTAGCATAGACTTTACAGGCAAAATTTTCCTTTGATAATTGAAGATTTTTGAAACGCAAACATTTCAATAGAAAAAGTAAAAGTATTTAAAAAACCAGTAAGGTCAATAGGTTAATCCCTATTGCTGAGAATGAGACATACTGTCAGCTCCCTGACATCAGAACTTTTGGACATTAGGGGAAAATACAGGCTTACAGTCCTGGCATTCAGAAGACTGCGGATTTTGCAGAGAGGGGTCATGCCTTTTCTAATGGGAAAGTTGCCATGTGGTTTAGTACAAACTGGAAAAGCTTGTGAAGAACTCTATCATACAAATCCTCAAGCTGATAAAAGTCAGTATTTTGGAGGCACTGAAAGGTCTCCTTAGAAAAATAATGAGTCATGAATTAAAAACACTTCACTCGTAAATCATAGGACTAATCCAGTCCAGCTAAGGAACTTTGAAATATTTGTCCTCAATATTTTGTCTGTTATTTATCTTCTAGTTTTTGACAGTTTAGGAAAAAAAAAATAAAAACAGTACAACACTGTGTCTTTTGACGTCCTAATTGGTATAATCTTTCTTCGTCCTGGAACTATGTGACATTATAAAAATCTTGCTCAGTATGAGTGTGGCATTGACTCTGTGATATTTCTTGATAGGTTCCTTTTAAGTGGGTGAGTAAAGAAACCCATTGTGCATGTCTGCACCCAGTCAAGCCTATTGTACGTCATCTTATCTGAAAGTGTATATTTTATATTTCATTTATTATGTGCCTTTGACCAAGAAGGACAGCTTTATCAGAGCCTTTTCAAGGAGTTATTTACATTGCCCTTTCATTGGACTTATATCCTAATCCTGGTGTGGTCGGTGCTAGCAACGTTGGCTTACATTTTCTAGTGCCAACATTTAATTGCCATCAAGAGGTTGGGAACAATAGATTCTTTTAAAAATAATTAAGCTATGATGTGAAAATTCTTGTGGGAATACTTACTAAGTTAGTTTAAATTTGCAGGCCTAACACACATTTGCTATAAGTACAGTTCTTGTTTTGAAAACAAGTGTCTCTGACCAGAAGGTACAAGGCAAACTTTGTTTATCCCTTGGTTGCTTCCAACTTGTTACCCTGGCCTTACTTGTGATTCTGTTCCTGGGATCTTCTGTGTGTGCATCACCTTCTCTACAGAGAAAGGTCCTTGTTAGGGACACTTAGGGTCGCCCTGTGATCACTCCATCTTCCTGTTTTCATATCACAAGTTTACTACTCAGCTAACTGCGAAGATCCTCTGCCTTTGCCATATTGGGTATTGAGTACATTCCCCATGCTTCATGGTATGGTTCCTGCCCCGCGACAGCTTTACTGCCCCTAATGCCCACACACCTACTTTGTAGTAGGTAGTATTGTATACACATACATTCACATGCATTTATATTTATTTCAGTATACATGCAAACCCTCTATGCCTAAGGTATCAGAGATAAACAACTTTCTAGCAAAGATATTAGATGGGAGAAAACTATTGCCATCTACTAAAAAAGGAAAGGAAAAGAAACTTCTCATGTTGTTTCCCACCCTGTGTCCCTCACTGTGAAGCTTAAGAGGATTGTCTTAGATCAAAATCATTGGTCCCAGCCCTGTATGAAATCGCTCCAATGAAATCTTAATAAATCATGCCTGGAGTCATGGATGGAGGGAAGAAATATTAATAGGCAATTATACAAGAATTTTGCTTGGGTCGTTTTTCTTAGTAGCTGACTATCTAAGCAGCATGCATGTGACAACACTGGTGTATAAGTAAGGCATTGCTCCCCGATGCCCCATGACCTTCTACCCTGGATATTGTGAAGAGCAGTACTCAATGCTCTGTCACTCGACCTAGAAAGAACATGATAGTGTCACTGATGCCTTCCTCTCCTTTTCGTTTGTTTACAGTACTTTCTGGTTCCTACTTCTCCCATCTAAAAACAAATGGTGCACTAGTCTCTGGGGAAAAAAACCCTTATGTTATAACATATCAGGTAACTAGTGGATATAAAAAGCAGTGGCTCACTCCAAAATATCTTATTTTACCATGATTCTCTGAATTTCTAGTGTCTAATTTTCTAAAAGGTCCGAGAGCTTAGTATATCTTGAAGATGGAATTTGGGGGATATTCAGCTCAATATATGGATATTGTATCAGAGTACTATCATTTACATTGTATTTATGTATGATTGGTGATGTTTGTTCTATCTCTTAATTGACACATAGCTGTGAGATCCAGTGTGAAAGTTAGATTCTTTGTACATTGTGTAAAGATCCAGTGAGGGAAATTGGCATATCTATCACATTAAAGATTTATCATTTATCATTTCTTTGTGGTGTGGTCAGAATCCTCTATTCTAGCTGAAAAGTACAGTACATTATAGTTAACACTTTTTCTCACTGTGCAGTGCAATGCATAATTCATTACTCTTCTGTTGAGCACTTTGTACCCCTGAACCAGCCTCTTTCACCTCATAGGTCTATCTGTGCAGACCTCCTGTTGAGTAATCCCTCTACCCCCACTCCCACCCTCACACACTAGCCACTGGGGATGTGGAATAAATAAGAGGATTCCAAGGGAATAGACCAAATAGATGTGCACTTGTGAAGTAAACTTGCCTTGATACTGTGATAGGACATTCACACTAAGTGTCAGTGGGCATAATAGGACCTAGTCTTCTAAGGAGCTGTGGGTGATGCCAAAATGCCAAAATTGCTTTGGGCATCCAATGGTAACTCTTATTTATGTATTTCACCTATATAAAAATGTATTCTAGCCATCCGGTATCTAGCAACAGTCAGTGTTTTAATATCAAGCTTTAGGAAGAATATGACCATTACATAGTTTCTAAGATGATTAAAGACAGGAAAATCATGTCCTATGGCAGGAAGGTCACTGGCTATACTTTCTACTTACTGTTGCCCTGTCCTAGCACACATAGAGAAGCACAGCACATCAAATACAATGAGGAGACAAGTTACCTACCTGCTAGGTTGCTCACAGCCCACACTCCTCAGGAGGCTGAGTCCTATATAGTCATTACATGTGTAGTTTAAGCCCTCCCTCTGACTCTATCAACTCATTACTTCATTATATAAGGAAGTAATAATTCATATCATAATAAAATGCTAATCTCACACCAAACTGGAGGGAACCCAAAAGAGTTTGCTTTCCATTGGTGACATCTACTGAAGTATAGCATCTGTAAGCCAAACCACACCAATGTACACAACAGCAGCTAAAACCCGTGTTCAAAGGTATTCTCTATGGACTAGAGAAGGATCATTTAAGAGCTTGTTAATAAGGTTACATCTTGGGAGATTCTGATGGAGCCAGGTGAGGTAGCCACCCTAAGACGGCTTCAAATCCTGAACTTGGTTCCATTCTTGACAGATTCCACTTAGAGTAGTTGAAGACTTCATCTTCATCTGTGGCACTGATACAAATGCCACAAAATCATTGACATGTCTACTGACTCCAAGGGCACCTCAGAAAATTCTCTGATTTCCTAATAGATTTCCAAATGAAGCTTGGCCCAGGCCCAGTGGCAAGTGCCTGTGTACCTTCTGGGTATTGTGGCCCCTGGCCACACAGTGAGCAGGGACACCTGCTACCCATTCTAGCAGAAGATCTAATCCACTCGGGGCGGGGGGGGGGGGGGGGGGAGACTGGGGAGAAACATAAAACAAATACGTCAGGCAGGTAATTACTGACATTGACAAACACTGTGAAAAGACTACAAACCAGGAGGAGGTTGAAGGATGGGGGCAGAGAAGCTCCTTTATGTAAGAGAGTCTGGAAAGACTTTAAGCATATGTTATGCCACGTAGGCAGAAGGGAAATCTGAGGGGGAAAAACTGGCTTAAAAAATATCTTAAGTGCTCTTGAAAATCCTTAAATGTCCTTATAAAAAGTTTCTGTTTCTGGGGCATGCTTTATTTGAGTTTCTGTTTTCTTTGGTTGGGCTTCAACATTTTAGATGTAATTATGTGTGCAAGTTGTTTTCATTTGCTGATGGTTGTCATAAATGTTTGCATCTGCAACAGTGTGATATGGTATTATGAGGTAAAGTTGGTGACAATATGAAAAAAATCACAGGAGTGAGCGTATGTCCAGGTGCTGGGTTTTTAATGCTTGGTTTGTATATAATTATTCCCCCTCTTTTTTTTTTTTTAATGTCACCATGATCCGATAGTTGTGGCCATCTTTTAAACCACAGAGAACAAAAAGAACTTAATTTTATATTATATAAAGATACATTCAGGATATTAATGCCTCTATATATGAACAAAAGAAGTGTATAATTTTTTGATTTGTCTAGAACTTTTCTTTACCTATTATCATTTCTTTTTTAATCATGTACCTGTGTGTGTGTGTTTGTGTGTGTGTGTGTGTGTGTGTGTGTGTGTGAATACATCAATGCAAGCATACACAAGCCACAGCAGACATAGTACAGATACATAGTATGGATGGCAATCCTAGATGTCTACCCCCACTTTTCAGCTTGAGATATGATCTCTGGTTTTGCCATTGCACATACAAGGCTTGCTGGGCTCTGAGCTTCTGGGAATTCTCCTATCTCAAAATCTAATCTCATGTAGAAGCACTGGGATTAAAGATACTATCTACCACAAGTGGCCTCTTACATGGTTTCTGGGTATCCAAACTCAGGACTGCACACTTATGTGGCAAGCTCTCTACCCACTCATCCATCATGCTAGTTTCCTACCTGCTACAGTAGTGACAGATGCTAACAAGCCCTTTATTTCTTTTTTTAAATATTTATTTATTTATCTTATGTATATGAGTACAGATACACCAAAAAAGGGAATAGGATCTCATTACAGATGGTTGTGAGCCACCATGTGGTTGCTGGGAATCAAACTCAGGACCTCTGGAAGAGCAGTCGGTGTTCTTAAACACTGAGCCATCTCTCTAGCCCAAGCCCTTCATTTCTAACCTGTGATCTATAGCCTCTGTGAGTATCCTGGTATTTCCATCTCTGACATGGCAAAGTAAAACCACTTACTGTGGAATTTTCAAGCATGAGCAGGAATTGCAATGGGAATGTGAAGTACCATGAGAAGGTAGGAAGGGCGTGAGGAGAGAGAAGGCAAATGCTTTGTGATGTGTCCAGAAGGCCTTCCTTCCAGCTCCAACCAGGAAAATCACTTCAGCCTGAGATCTTGACATTACAGATGTAGTCATTTGAAAATAATGCTTGGTGTAACATTTGTCAGGTTCTTACCAAAGTCCAGAAACTCCTGTTCCAATATTAACATGGTTAATCACACAAATAGTTTTGTAAGAAATGAGGCCCATGACACAATATTTTATATGTAAGTATCTTGTGGTTCTGAGACCTTGAGTCACTTGCCTGAGGCCACTCTGATCTTGAGGAGCCCAGCAGGGGGTGGGCACTTGGTGGTCAGGGGTACTCGCCAGCAAGTGTGGTTCTACATTTCCTTTTGTGGTTCTCATGGGACTGTTTTGATTTGGGGATAGCTGAATAACAGCCTATGGTGATGATTAAATTTGTCACTACCATAAAAACTGGGAATAATGTTTGGAGCCTGCCTTACCCTGTCTTGTAGTTTCATGTTTTCTCTGAATCCTTTCCAGTAACCAACCCTCATGCCCTGATGGGAACTCACCATAAAAAAGAAGCAGTGGCCAGGCAGAACAGAGATATTGGTTATCACTGGCATTGACCTTCAATAATGTTTCTTGCTTTACTGCACAGGTTTAATAATGGACATGCGGACATACACTTTCTAGACAAAAACTGTCTTTGCTTTGAGTTCTGGATTGAAACATACATAACAGGTATAAAAGTCCTTCCACCTTGAGAAAACTTGGTGCTTGTGTAAGTAACAACACCATCTACACAGTAACGTAAACCAGTAGGATCCTTACTCCTTGCTAACCAATGAATTTTAGCCTTGCCTTTTAAACATTGTAGTAAAACATAAGTCAATTAAGTTTTTAAGATTATGTATGTTTTGATTATTTATTTCCTTTATTTGCTTATTTATTTATTTTTTGAGCTGTAGCTCTCTTCCCACTGCTTTTCCCATTTTGTGTTGTTTCCAGACAGGAAACACTGTCTTCTCACTTGTTGCTCCAGCAGGCTTTGGATTAAGATCTTCTTGCTTTAGCCTGAATGGCAGAGGTTGCAAGGCCTTAGATTTGCAGAGCTGCTTAAGTACCTTCCCATGGACATGTGGCAGTCCCTGTCTGAGCCAGCTTTCTTTGCCTGGCAGCATTCAAACCAAAATACTCTCTACTCTTCTCTTTCATTGTTGTTGAACTTTTCATGGTATCCTAAGAAGAACATGATGTGCTGAGTCTCAGCCCAGATTCCTCAGTCCTTCCAAATGAAGATCCAGTCATGAAAGATGCAACCATAAGAATAAAAGTGTGCCTGCTTATAAGCATTCTAAGATGAGATGTAATTGCAGCTTCTCATAATTGACTCTTGCTAACGGGAGGGGATAGGCTAAAGTGGAATGTGGGAAAGGTTTTCCAAACACTCCCGGGTTCCTATGATGTGCATCATTTTAGGAGACCGAGTGTTTGAAACACAGACATCCCCAAACCTTGCCTACCTTTACCTGTTTCGTAGTCATTATCTGATCATGGAGGAGAATAGAGTTGTACAAATCATTTAAATTTCATGTATTGATTTCCAGTTGATTCATCAATGGGTTCTGTAGTATGAACGTAAGCCGACGCCTGCTGAACAGGGAGCTTCAGCATAGCTTAGTAACTTGTGTGTGATTAAGGCACAAGTGTGTTATGATACAATTGCACTGATACATCATTCTGTGAGGAAAGATTGACACAATGTCCGTTATTTAAGCATAATGTGTTTCAAAAAGAATAAATTCTGTATGCATGCACATAAAAACAGATGGTGATTGAAAAGAAGTTTTTAATCAAATGAGCCTTAATTTAAGCTCCAATTATTCGTTCTTTGGCAGTGTGACCTTGTGAAACTACATAACCCTGTGCACAGTGTCTCCTCCTGAAAACAGATTATGGTGTTCATTTTTGAGGATCCCAACAGTTATAGAAGGAATAAATACTAAGTAAAGAAAGGGAAAGCCAGATTCTTTCAAAAATTTTAGCTTCAAAATTAAAAATTTAGGAAATATCCGTTCCTAGTGATTTTTATGCAATTACAGTTCCTCAGATATACTTTTGAAAAATGTCTTGACAATTGATAATACATCTTACAAAAACATTCTTTTAGAATTTACATATCTCTATTTCATATTAAATCTAGAAAAGCGTAATACTTCTTATACACACAGTTTTTTTGAAGCAATAATGGCTAGTGAGTATGGATTCATACCTTGGTCATATAAACCTCATGCCAGATCACTGGCCTCCCCTTTCCTTTCTTTCCTATCTGTACGATAAAGTCCTATCCCATGACAATGGTAAAGATAACTTAGGAAAAATAGTTTTCTCAATAGGATCTAATGTGAAATTGTTAAACTCAAGGCAACAACGGCCACCGCTGTTCTTAGGACCACCATCTTCCCAGTGAATTTGTGAATTAGGAGACTTGAATTCTAGAGCAAGGTCTTCCACCAACTTCGGCATCTTCAGCAAAGGACTTGGCTTTTCGATTTCAGTCTCTTGCTCTGGAAATTTTATTATATAATTCAGACACATGAGCTAATATGACCATAAATATATTTTATCTTTCAGTTTGTGGGGACATCCATGGACAATTCTTTGACTTGATGAAGCTCTTTGAAGTGGGAGGATCTCCTGCCAACACACGCTACCTCTTCTTAGGGGACTATGTTGACAGAGGGTACTTCAGTATTGAAGTAAGTACACATGGTTTTTCTCTCAGATCATCATGGATCTCTGAGAGTAAGGAAGAGACATAAATGCCTTGTAGAAATCCAGAACCTAAAACAATCAATTTTAATACATTTGTTGAGATAAATGCTTCTCATTCTCCTGTGTGCTTTTTATGCAGAGTGATGTCAAAAAAAAAAAAAAAAAGGTAAAATTTTGTCTTTTGTGTATATGGTTTTTCCTTTTGAAAATTGGCCAAAAAAAGAAAAAAGAATAACTTTGTTGGTAGTATTAGGTGGGCTTGAGTTTGCATGTCCATGGCTTATAGTTGTGAGACTATAAGTCACTTTCAGTAATGGATTCAGAGAACTTGTGTATCTGTGTGAGGACATTGGCAGCTGCTGTGTAAGGGCACCTGTCATCTAACTAAGTAATTTGTTAAAGTCATTAATCAAAACAAAAAAGACAATCATTGAGCCGAGGGTCTTCTCCAGCCAAAGAAAAGCAAGGCTCTCTTGTACTCATGGTGGTTCTTTCTGGTGCCTAATATAATGCCTCAGGAAGAGCCAACACTTATATATTAGGAAAGCATGATTTCCAGAAGAGAACAGTTTGAAGTTAGAATATATAGATAGCAGTTGATATGTCCTCTGAGGAAAAACAAACAAACAAACAAACAAACAAAAAGCAAAAAACACCAAAAATTAAATGAACTATTTTTATGCAAAAAGTCAGTGTTACTGACTCTTTCACACCATTTACTCACAATCATCATTAAAGAAGTATGTACTAAAATATTTTAATATTAGGTTTACTAAAAAGATATTTAATGTTAATATGCTGGGTCAACCTCAAACATACTAACTGAAGAGTTGGGGTATTTTGTTACCTGCAATTGAAACTCTCTCTCTCTCTCTCTCTCTCTCTCTCTCTCTCTCTCTCTCTCTCTCTCTCCCTCTCCCTCTCCCTCTCCCTCTCCCTCTCTCTCTCTTTCTCTTTCTCTCTCTCTGTCTATCTCTGTCTCCATGTATGTATGTATATATATATATGTATATATATTGTATACACATATATAATATATGTATATGCTCATATGTATAAAGCTTTTGTAAATAGAAATTGGCAAATTTTACTATTTTTTATAGACAAGCAGGTATACAATGCACTGTGATTCAGAATATGAAGAAATATAAAATATCTCCTTGATCTCTAGAAGTCTAAGAATAGACAAGGAAATATGACTCCGAAAATGTAAATAGAACCAAACCCTGGGTTTGCGTGGCTGGGGTGGGTGGTTGTCCTGGGTTCAGGCTTTTCTTTTCTTTCATTTTTTTACTCTGATTTTTCTCTCTTTAGTGAAGGACATCACATACACTAGGGAAGCCTTATAACACCAAGACACACGACCAGTTCTGTTCAGTTTTCTGTCAAAAATTAAAGCTTCTGTATCTGTAGCCCCAAGCCATTTGAAATATTCTAAATGTCTACTAATTAGAGTCTGTTTAGAGCTTTCTTTTAAAAAAAGCTTAAAAAGAGAAATCATCAGCTTGTTCCTTAGAAATTTTCTTTTTAATAATCTGTAGTCATTCTAGATATTTGAAGTAACAAAGTTACACTATTTTGTCTCTTATGTTTGTTTTGAAATTTAAAACTTATATAAAGATCAAGATACCCAACTGAATACCGCGCCATGCTGAATGTAGATCTCACAGAATATTACAAAATTCTGAGATGCAGTTGTCAAAACATCGTCTCAGTTAACCTGAGAGCACAGGCCTGTGCGCTTGCCACATGTACACAGAAAGGAAGAAACGTTTCATCTTTAATACGATCCACTTTGATCTCTGATTGTGACCCATGAGTATCTTTGCAGTAGCTGTGATAGGATCAGCACATTCACAGAGAGCAAGCATGTATCTCAGCGGTTCTCAACCTATGGGTTGCTATCCCTTTGGTGTTGAGGAACCTTTTTATAAGGGCCACCTAAGATCATCTGCATATCAGATATTTACGTCACGATTCATAACACTAACAGAATCACAGTACAGTAGTACAGTAAGAGGTCACACCGTTAGGAAGGTTGAGAAACACTAGTATATGCGAAATACTCTTACTAAGACTATCCCAGGCTCTGTATTGTGGAGTAAGTGTTGTCAGTTGATAAATGGTCACATTCATTCCGGTCAGTTTTGGAAGGGTTCTGTAAGTACCTTCTTTTCATAGGATGTTGACACTAGGGGTTTAGGATTCCATGGCAGGACTTTCCTCTGTCCCAAACCCTGGTCACAGTATACCTGGTCAGGTTTATTACCTGAAGAAATAAACATTTGCCACAATCTAGAAGCTTATATTCAGTCCTGTACTTACACGTGTGCTCACGAGAATACACACGTTCTCATCTTATGAGGGTTAATCATTAGATATAAAATAGTCTCTGGGAGTTATGAGATTGTTGGCTTAGGATATCCCTGGGAGGTCTGCTCTGAAAGGAAACAGAGAAGGAGTGGATTTGAGGGAAAAAGAAGAGAGGAGCTTCAGGGTTGGAGGACTGAGAAGAATAAAGAGAGAAGAAACTGTGGTCTGGATGTATAGAAATCCAAAACTATAAATTATTAATTAATTAATAGAAAGAGCTAAGTTTTCCGGTGTGTGTTACCTTATCAGGTATCAAGGTATTTTGCATCCATGTCCATAGTCTGGGATTACACTGCAGGTATCTTTCTAAGGTTACCCTCTCAATGAATGCCTAAGTTTACTTCCTAACAAATCAGCCTTGAAGAACAGATCCTAATGGCCATTATTAACTCCAGTTGCAGGCTCCCAGACTGTTCATGTCTGTACTCCTCCTCTTCCCCCTCAGTAACCCAACTTTCTCTCCTTCGCCATTAGAACTCAATCCCTAGAAGATGAGCCCCCCCCCAACAAGCCAGCTTGTGAGTAGCAATGAAAGACGTAATTTTGTTCCCAGCCATAATTTGTCTTACAACAAACCTTTCTCTTTCTGATGATTGCATTACCCTACCTAGTCTCTTTGATCAAGCATATGTGTGTATTTAGGTCCACAGCTGGGTGTGTTTCTCTATAGACAAAGGCCAGAATCTGCCAACAGAGTCATGCACAGCTGTTCCCTGGAGCTTGCTTCATTACTCTGTGCAAGCATCCTGCAGTGTGCTGCCTTGAGTTTGCAGGGAGCTGGCCTCTCCTACTCTGCCTGCATCCAGACCTCAGCCCCGGCCTCCAGCACCCTGAAGTGTGAAAAGTTGTTGTTTATTAGCTGTGAACTCATGGACCAGAATGAAAGCACAGCAAGCCAGGCAGCATTCCGTTCTGCTGCCGGAAAATAACAATCACGCAGTAGAACACAGGAGAGAGGTGACAAACAGGGCCACTGGTCGCGGTAGCTAGCGATCTTGATGGGGCACTGGTATTCGACTACCACTTCACGGCGTGCTTGTCAGACCAGACAAATGATGTCTTGGAGCAGTTACGTTCCATACTTCAGGAGTTTGGGTCCTTTCCAAGCTCGTGTGGTAGCCTGCACTTTGCCTTCTATGACAGAGAAGCATCTCCTTGAATTACAATGTTTTGAGGCATGGGGAGTTACCAGTTGAGGGAGCAAATCACTATCCAGCTAAAACACTATTCTCCTTTTGACTTTCTTGTTTCTTGTTCTGTTTTGCAACCTTTACGAACTATACTGCAGATTTGCAAGAAGACTGCCCATCTAAAAGCCTAAGTTACCGAGTAAATTATTACCCTGTGATTACAAGGGAACTAAGCAAAGAGGGCAGTATCCTTAGTGCTGTGTGATGATGGACAAGTCATAAAATAGAGAAAGCTACGTCTGCGACGGACATCGATGCAGACTTTCCTATCGAGTAACCAGCTGGACGTTGTAAATACTTGTTTAGTTAACAGGGGCAATGGCAAGAGGACTGGAGTGGCTGGTCTGGCTCGTGTGCCCTGCAGAAAGGTCCCCGTCACATGGTGCCTTCAGAGACTCAGACACTGAAAAGTTTACTCACATAGGTCACCCAATAACGTCGACGTGAACAGTCCCTATCTGGGTGACATCGATTCCCCTTGCTTCATTTGGTTGTGATGATGTTTACAAGTCTGTGCTCGAAAAATGAATCTGAGATCATAGTTTTGCTAACGAGCTTCACCTTTTCAGAAGGTTGGAACTTCGTATGGCTTTTAAAACAGTTGCGAGTATGTCCACGCCTTGCTTGGCAGCCCTGTCCCTCCAGATGTTGAGGGTAAATGCTGGCAGGACTCCACCCTCCAGTCCACCCCTGCCCTTTCCTTTAATGTGCCAGTTCTTCCATGCTGGCTGTGTTTGTGCTCTTATTTAGTGTTGGGAAGATATTTTATGCTTGCCACAGAAGAAAAGGAGAGGATATGTGAAAATAAAAATTACTCCCTTCTTAGACTACATTAAGCTGAAAATCTGGAAATTTTACTAATTTTCCTTCCTTCTTCTTTCCCCCTTCCTCCCCGCTCTCCTTGTTTTCTCTTTCTCTTTTTCTTGTTTATTTTTCTTCCCCTGTCCCATTTTTCTTCCATCTGTCCCTTCAGAGATGAGATTCATATATCCCATGTCTTACTCTCCATCTAAAAAAGAGATGTATATTACATCATTTTAAATGTGTACATATGAACACTAGGAGCATTTAGCACAGAACATTCCTGAATACCTTTTAGGTTCAAGTATGAAAGAATTATAGTAATTAAAACTAGAGGTATATAGTTAAAAAGCTGCAGGCCAATATCAGAATAAGATATTTAACAGTTGTCAAAAAGAAAATGTGGGTCTTCAGATATGATTTCTCTAGTAATGTAATTGAGTGTGCTTACAAAATATAGTTTAGATTTTAGATGGGGAGATGATTGCTTTATTTTAAAATAAACTGTTCTGGAAAAAAAGATGATATAGCGATGACAGAATTTTGGTTCAATTTTTCAGAAAGTTATCAACCAGTAAGGAACATAAGAGAACATTGTAGATTCTAGGTCCATGTAAGTTTTCATGTGTCCATGTATGTAAATTTATGGAGTTGTATGAGACATGCATCTAGTGTTAACATTTAAAAATATCTGTATTGCATAGATTTTATGCTTTTTCACTTGAATTGTAAAAAATAAAATAAGTTTATCCCACTGAAGGTAGGAATTTCAGTAGTGCCTGTGTTCTAGAATCTAAAGGCCAAAAACAGATTTCTAATCTACATAGCTCCCTGGGGAGAGGAACAAGAAAGGGATTCCAGGTGCCCCAGTCAGTCTTCAGAGTATTGACAGGAGTTTCAAGTTTGAATAAAGGGCACACTGGGGGAGGGGCAGGTGGCATGCAGCAGGGAGCAGTTCCCAGTTTAAGGGAGGTCTCTGGTTGACTATTCTATCCTGCTGCTTACTCTGTTGCTTAAGAGAGCAAGGCAGTTTCCCTCCAGAGATGGCCTCTGCTTGAGGGTGAGCTTATCAAAGGGTAGTATGTTGCAAAGGCCTGCTGTTCCTAGAAGCTAGTATAACTGCAGGTTTAGAACAATGACTGAACCCAGGGACAGGGTAAAGTCCGACAGTGGGATGCCTCAATTGCCACCACCTTTGTGCCTTCGTCCATCAAGGCAATTGGATAGGTTGGACAGCACTGCTCTTACACAGACAGGCGGATTAACACGCCTATATGCAGAGTTGAACAGGAATCTAACCTAAGAATTTACGCAAAGACAACAGTGCAAACTGCAGACAGGGATGCCAGGTTTTTGTTCTGCTTATAGTGAACTGATGAGACCCATCGGGCCTAGTGCTTCTAGCATAGACTGTTTCTAAAATGATTCTGTTAGCATGATATCTAAAGAGACTTTATATAACCAAAGTAGACATTCTAGCTTAAGCCCCAACCTGCAAGCTCACATGTGTACTTACATATCACCTACACCAAGGGACCATCAAGTTTTGAATTGGTAACAGTTGTCTCATTGACATTCATGGCACTGAACAAATCCTTTCTCTGTAACATGAGGCAAATTTTAATAATCCAACCACCCCTTGTTTAAACAAGTAAGTGTAGTTCTAAAATAGGGCTCATAGCGAGGACTCATTAGGCTGCCTCTCTCAACACTGAGATGGCATGGACATGCATGCACAGCGGATCATCCTGCTTCAAGGACCACTTCTGGAGGACAGTTGGTTAGCTCTTCAGATATGCTTATATCTTAATCATATGAACCTTAGCTAATGACTATAATTAGATAATTAATCAAAGCAACATGCATCTGCACACACACTCATACATAAGCTAATGCCAAGCTATTGTTTGTTTCAACCACTATTTTTCATACTTGAAGATGACATGTTGTTGGAACATTGCAATAATCTACACTTGTTTCCTTAATTAGTACTTTCTCAAACCCCTGGGCTGTATGTTTAAGCATTATCATTTCAACACTTTGATAATTAGTTTTGTAATTATCACTGAAGCTTACAGGTAAATATTCTTCACAGATAGCCAGCAGATACGTTTGATTTAAGTGTAAATTTCATATGTTTCTTAATAATCAGAGTCTGATCTGCCCCACTTTTCTGTGGTGTCCCTGCCTTGGCTTTACATTGGGAATACAAGCTTTGTGAAGAGGAGACCATACTTGTTTTTCAAAGAATCATTTTCTGCTCTGTGTTGATTCTTAACGAATGTCACTCGTAGATAATATTGGTGTTAATATCTGATTGTTCCCTTTTACTTCATCTTCTAAAAAGATTGTTTCAGTGAAGATTTATCCCAGACCTGGTTCATGTGTCCAAGTCACTAATTTGGGCGTTTAAAGGTACATGGAATAGATTCTTTGTTTATTAGGAGTGAATGTGCTGAGACACCCTGTCCTTCAATTTAATTATATATTTATGTAAAAACAAAAATGAAGGATCTTCTGTATTACAAAGGCAGTGAAATAAAGGACAAGAGCCAGCAACTTGTCTCAGTGGGTGAACGCGCTTACACCATGCCTGACAACCTGAGTCTAATCCAAGTGACCCGCAGGGTAAAGTAGAGAACTGGCTCCAGCATGTTATCCACTGACCTTCACACATGTGTGCATACACACACACACACACACACACACATACATATACACATAGACACACACGCACACAAGTAAATAAGTGTAACTGTTTAAACATTAAGGTTGATCAGAAGCTAAGAAGTCAGTTAGTGAAAGTGACACCTTAAGTTCTGTTCTGTTTTCTTGGAAGTATCCTCCTAGGCTGGGAATGGCAACAATGATAATACCTTGATTTCCTGTCAACTGATGAAACACACAAGTGTCACGCAAGATGCTCATTTTATGTTTATTTTTTTTCCCCTAGTGTGTGCTGTATTTGTGGGCCTTGAAAATTCTTTACCCCAAAACACTGTTTTTACTTCGCGGAAATCATGAATGTAGGCACCTCACAGAGTATTTCACGTTTAAACAAGAATGTAAGTATGCTGAGAAACCTTCCTTTAATGTCATATAGGCTACGTAGCCATTGTAACTAATAAATAAAAGCAAAATTGTGTTACTATTCTCAGAAGCTTTAGGTGACATTATTTCATGTCATCTCTTTAAAAAATGGCAAGTTTAAGGATACATAATTTAAAATGTATTTGTATAGCTATTGGATACAATGTATTTTGATCATATTTAGTCTTCACTCCTCTCTTTAACCCCTCCAAGGTTCGCTCCAGTCTCCCCCAATTGCACTGTTTATATACTCCTATGGACCATGCCCTCAAAGAACTAACCCATCCCTCCTTCAGAGGCCATCCGCTGTCCACAGCGCCTTAGTTAGTAAAGAGCTCATGAATCCTTTCCTCTTCTTTGCCAGAAAAGGGGCAGAAAATTGTAAGAGGCATAAGTTGGGGAAGTTGAGAAGCAGGGCTTTCTGACCATGACAGGAGACCTGTACCCATGAATCCACAGTGGCTGTGCTAGTCTACACGGGGCTTGCCCCAGATCAAGCCGGAATGTAATTTTTAATTATAAGTGTTTTTATCAAGTGACCTATTAATTTGAGCTAAAGTTTCATATATGCCATAGAACAAAATTAGTGGTTGGAATAGTGATTCTATACTTCAGCCTTATTTGAGTCAAGGAAAAGAAATGGAGCCCAAAGTAAGCCTCTGGTTTGGAGCCCCATAGATGTCAGCTGACTTCTAGACATTGGACAAAATGAAAACCAATGCCTTCCTTTAGACATAGGAACTCCGATGAGGGGATGCTTTAAGCTTTGTCTTCTTTTGTCTGTTTTCCCCATTGCTTACTGCAACTTTAAGTCTTTTTCTCTCTGTAATTGGTTTTATATTCAGTGAAGCATAAAGACTTTCCTAAAAACATTAGTTGTGAGTCAGTATGGAGAAAGCAGAATGCTATGAGACAGAAAAGGCTTCAGAAAGTTTCGTGGCAGTCACATTTCTACAAAATCTTATGGGAATACCAACAGCTTTATACCCTTTTCTGTTACTCCTGTGTGTGTATGTCTGTGTGTGTGTGTGTGTGTGTGTATGCATGCATGTGAATATGAAATATATAAAAATGTTTGCATTTATTAGACAAAGGATTATAATAATTAAACAATATAGATAAATAACAGAAATAAAAACATTTATATTAAGGTTAATCTGTGAGTCCTAGAAATCATATTGATTCTGTTTTAAAGAATTTGTCACATTCACATTATCCTGGCAAGAATATATATTAAAAACAAAAACAAAAAAAAAGAGGCAATTTCAATGAAATAGTCCTATTTAGTCATAAAGGCATGAGAGTAATCTTTGGCTTTTCATATTTCAAAGGTAAAATAAAGTATTCCGAGCGCGTTTATGACGCCTGTATGGATGCCTTCGACTGCCTCCCGTTGGCCGCGCTGATGAACCAGCAATTCCTGTGTGTACATGG
Organism: Apodemus sylvaticus; assembly: GCF_947179515.1. Taxonomy (NCBI): domain Eukaryota; kingdom Metazoa; phylum Chordata; class Mammalia; order Rodentia; family Muridae; genus Apodemus; species Apodemus sylvaticus. Next base: position 25,746,365 of record NC_067475.1, on the reverse strand, counting down.
TGGTTTGTCTCCAGAGATCAACACTCTAGATGACATCAGAAAAGTAAGCTCTGTTATTGTCCAAGTCTCTGTCTATTCTCTGTCCTTCTGCAGTCACTGGAAGTCATTAACTGCCTTGCCCTTGTAACCGCTCATATCCTGTTCAATTAACATAACTGAATACACTCCCATCTTCAAGATTTGTATCCAATCTTTAGCTTGGGGACTGGGCTTGGCTTATCCCCTTGGTGCATGTCATTAAAGATCTCTATATTTGATCTCTAAAGCACTGAGGCAGGTTTATTTTCCTTTTGTCAGTCCATTTCCTATTGATGATGTGTTAAAAGTTGGTTGGCTCTTGGCGGAAAATCACACACCTCAACTTTCAAAATGTACTTCTTGTGATGGTTTTCGTTGTTGTGGTTCTTACAACATAAAATATTAAAGTCAGAATCTAGCAATAGCAAAGATAATAATTGTTTTGACTGTGTTGGATGCATGGGCGAAAGAACGGTAGACATTTTCAGATGCCGACTTTTACATGGTGGTTACTGTCAGTCTTGTTTGCCTGCAGAGCGATTACTTGGGTGGGGTGAGGAAGTGCAGGCTTTTCATAAAACAATGCACAAATGCACGACAGTGCTGCATGGCAGACATCATATTTCATTCCTTTATATTCATAATTCTAATAATTGCAGCAATGGAAGAAAAGATCTGAGAGAGTATCAAAAAAAATCTTATCATATTTTTGGTACCCAGGTCTCCCAAAGACAGCACAATCAACACATTTTCATCTGTCATCTACACCTGTACTTGCAGTTGTCTTAGCACGCGACATTTCTGTATTAATGTGTGGAACATGCTATGTTGTAATTTGAGGATAAGTTTCACCACAAAGCTTTCAGGCTAAGAAGCCAAAGCTACATTTTTCCTGCACAAATTACTGATGTGTAAAAACAGACATACAAAGAGACCTCCCCTTCCTTGAGAGACCTAAGGAAATGGCTTATGCATTTTCAAGCTCAGAAGGAAATATGGAAATGATTCTGATCTCTTTATACTATTCTTGCCAGATATTTTAGAAAGAATAAGTTGCTTGAATTATTCTGGATTGCTGTGTTTCAACTATTAAAACTGAGAGTTGGCTGAGTTTTGCTAGGAAGATGCATTCTATATGGTATTTGTTTGAGCCTGGTATGTTATAAATAAACCTCAGCTTCAACCAAGTTGTCCAGTTACCTTGATGGCAGTGAATGTACAATATCAGACTCACATAAAACCTTACTTAAGATTCCTCATGCATAGAACTCAAATTCTGCCTAAGGGTATACATTACAAAACATCCTATGATGTCATCTGAATAACTGATACTTATTTGTACTTTTCTTGAGCTTAAATGTTTTTATTGCTGCTTTTGAATACAAAATTTTGAACAGCATTTACAGGTTAATTATATAAGCTGTCTTTAATTAATATTAATTTAGTAAGTAGTATTTTCCACTGTGCTTAGTGAAGAAATCAAACAATCACTCATCCTTATATACTGGTAACATTATAGCTGATTATGACAGGGAAAATGGAACATACAGCAATACAGGCAGCCAGAGTTGTTCTGTTAACAAGTGGTGGGTACCACCAACATACGTGTAGGTTGTATTTGCAATAATGGCCTTAAATGGAAGATACAGAGTGTCTCTAGCATCCTACTAACAAGGGGAAGTGATGAAAATTCACTCATTAACTTTTTATTGTTTTGGAAGACAGTGGTAAAAATAAAAAGGATATAGCTATTAAACTATTTTGTTAAAGGGCACAGAGAGAGAGAGAAACCTGAACTCTATTTAGTTTATTTAAAGATGTATTCATTTTATGTATATGAGTACACTGTCATTGTCTTCAGACACATTAGAAGAGGGCATTGAGTCCCATTACAGATGGTTGTGAGCCACCATGTGGTTGCTGGGAACTGAACCCAGGTCCTCTGGAAAGCAGTCAGTGCTCTTAACTGCTGAGCCATCTCTCTAGCCCTGAGAACTGAACTTTAAAGCAAGTAATAACTTCCATGACTTACTATTTCTCTAATAATTTTTTAGTAGAAATCACAACACTGAGGCAATAATCTATCAAATCATGAATATGTTTCTATATCATAGGTATCTGTTACAATGAAATTAGTATTTATCTTGATCTCAGGAAGGATCTTAAGGAAGATCTTAAGTCCTTCCTTGCACACTCTGTCATTAAGGTGCAACTGATGTTAAGGTACAACTCTTCTTCTCATAAATAGAAATAATATATTCTTTCTTATTGAAAATTCTATGATTTTTTTGTTTACAAATCAAACAAGAAGCTAAAGAGGTATCTGTGGCAGAGGACTGGTCGAATCCCATCCACCGAGTCAGGTTGCTCATAAGCACTTCTAACTCCAGCTCCAGAGGATGTGTGTGATGCTCCTCTGGCCTCAGTAGACATCTGCACTCACATGCTCAATTGAATGCACAAATACATATAAACATGAATAAGTTTTTTATTTTTATTTTTTATTTTATGTTCAATGATATTTTGTGTGCATTTATGCCTGTATAAGGATATTAGATTCCAGGAGCACAAGTTACATGTAGACAGCAGCAAGCTATCATGTGGGTCCTGGAAATTGAACCAGGGTCCTCTGGAAGAGTAGCCAGCACTCTTATCAACTGAGACAACTCTCCAGTCCCAGCACCATTGATTTCTAAAATAAATCATCAAAAATTAAACCAAAGGACATTAAATAAAAGTCAGATTCTTCTCTGTGTGCGGCACCATTACCCTTCCTTCTCTTGTTGTGTGGCACAGACAGCCATGGTACTTGCTCGGTGTGCAAAGCATAATAGGGAGATAATGACAAAGCAGTTTATAACTGGAAATCAGATTTCATATGGAAACCCACAGGAAGCTGGTAAGTCACAGGCGTGTGCCCGTGCAAGTGTCTGGATAAATCCTGAGTTGCTTTATTATCAGACTCTTATTTGTGCCAAGACTAAATACAAGACCACAAGTACTTCCACTGTAAGCATAGGTGGCCGCGAAGGACTGATTATCAAAGCAAGACGCTCCTCCTAAAGTAAAAGCCACCTGTTCTCAGAACCATTCTGTCAGATACAACAAAATAAAATAAGATCACAGTGAATGCTCATCCATATTCTAAATGGCGGGTCTCTGCAGGGAACAGACAGAGTCTCCAAGTCAAGGTTCTCCTTTACAAATGAGACAGGAAGAGATTTAAATCGTGAGAGTGACTGTAAGGGAACGATGAAAAGAAAATGGGCAAAATGGAAACAGAGAAAGTATAAGGGTTAAAGAGGTGAGAGAGGCAGAGGGGGAGGCAAGGGAGGTACTAAGTGGGTTCAGCATGAAAGAGAAGAAGGGAAAGCCAGTGAGAGAGAGGAGAGGAGAGGAGAGGAGAGGAAGGGGCTGGAAGAGGGTCAGATGACATTTCTCTGAGGTGATCATCACTCAGAGCTGGATTTCTGTGTGTTCTGAATTCTAAGTGTCCAAAGATGAGTATTTTGTTCTCTGTCTTCTATTTTTCTTAGTTAGACCGATTCAAAGAACCACCAGCTTATGGGCCCATGTGTGACATCCTGTGGTCAGACCCCCTGGAGGACTTTGGAAATGAGAAGACTCAGGAACATTTTACTCACAACACAGTCAGGGGCTGTTCGTACTTCTACAGGTGAGGACCCTGCCTGCTGGAGCATCCGCCTTCCAGTATGGGCGTTTACGACAGGATTACCCGATAAATGGATGTGCTGTATGGACACCTGCATATAAATGCACGCATATATAATTTCTGTGAACAATAAGGAAGGAAGAAATGAAAGAGCTGGTGCTGGGAGAGGGGAAGGCTGTGATTGATGAACTATCGTCCTATTGCATGAACTGTGGGAATGTTTCCTTACTAAGCAAGCTTTTTTTCATCCATAAATGTACACATGTTCTAGCAGTTCTTATAACTTGCATCAGAAAACTAACTTCTCCGTATTTGACTAAATCATACTCAGTTCATTCTTACATAGGTTTCAAGGGTTTGGGGCTTCTGAAGTGGATGAGAACCATCAGTTATAGAGTTCCCAGTAACCCAGAAGATGCAAACTTAGCACTTTGATAAGCTGCAATGAAAATGTCTTAACAGAGCATTTTATATTTGCAAATGGGACTCGAATTTCCAAGCACTTAATAAAGGAATCCAGGGCAGATTTGGGGTTCTGTGAGTCTGGCCCACTTTCCTGATGGGATAGCTCACTTTTAGCTGCTGTGTCTGATGCTCCAAAGTTCATCTGGTCCCTTTGTGTGGGATTCAGTGGTGGGAATGTTGCTAGAAGGAAATCAATAATGAAAATAATTGGGAATTTTAAATTCCAGAAAACATGCTGGGTTTTGTTTCAGACTCTTTCAACTTCAGAAGTAACCCTTATGTTCCAGGGAAATAATGGTCATTTCCATCAAGCAGTTTGAGCCAAAAACTCTGCAAAACAAACTCATTTACACACCTCTGATGTCTACATTAACCTCCTCTGTATAACTGGCTATTCTATAGTGGAACATTTCATTTTACACATTAAATTTTATTATGGATGCTAAGTTTCTCTTTTCTTTCATTTGTGAGTATGATTGGGGAATTTGTCTTGAACATAAAGTCATACTTTCTGAAGCCATCATGCTGAGAGTGCCTTTTGTTTAACATATCAATAGTGAAGCTTATTCTGAAGTGTAAAGTTATGGATTATCTTTTGTTTTCGAAGCTGAGATGCCAAGGCCTCTGAGTGTATGGGGGCGGGGGGGGGGGGGAATACTCTATAACTCTGAAAAGCTTAAAGCTTCTTTTTGATAATTGCTCAACTTAAGTGTAACATTTGTGAAGATGTTTGTCCTTGTAGTAAAATGTTGTTTGAAGTAGATTAAAGCCAAGGGTTAGATCCTTCAAATCTGGTGTTAAATCCCCCAGTTTTGTAGATCTCTAGGTTACCTGTTGTGCTTCACTAAAATAACACCATACATAGTCCAAACCGGATTTTAATGTTGCATTATGTTGTATTTATCTGCAGTATAGCACTCTGCTCTCAGTCTTCTGCGTCTTCTATCCAGGAAAATCTTACTCTGAATGAAGTACTTGTAAGCTTACAGATTTGGAAAATATTTTTGTTTTGTGTCTTAGTCATTTTTCTAGGGCTATGCTAAGACAGCATGGCCAAAGCCACTTATAGAAAAAAGAAAGATTGGGGCTTCCGGTTTCAGAGGATAAGTCTATAACACTATGGGAGAGAGCATTCGAGTGAGCAGGCATGGCACTGGGGAGGAAGCTGAGAATTTACATGTTTTGACAACAATCATGAGGCAGAAAGAACTAAGTAGAAATATTGTGGATTTTTGAAACCTCAAAGCCACTCCTCCCAATCCTTCCCAAACAGTTCCATCACCTGGGGACCAACTACTCAAAGATAGGAACTATGGGAGCCATTCTCATTGAAACCAACACATTCTGTGAATCTAGACAAAGACATAAAATATTATTTATCATCCAGATAATCAGTTAAACACATTCTCATACTTTTATTCTCCTGACATATGAAGTCCTTCACAGATATTGGTGTTTAGTTTTGACAAATATGATACTGTGTGGCTGAATGTCTGAGTCCACAGCTTGGAACACTGACTGTTGGCAGAGGATTTTGGGGAAAGAAGAACATCTATCTCATTTGCACAGAGTTCTTTTCGATAGTTTTGTCTTTAAAATCACCTTGAAAGGATCAAAGATATGGTTTTAATTACTGTTTTAAAGTTCATCTAGACAAATACAAGTGAGCATAAAATTAATGAAAGAACTTAGTGGCCATGTCCTGTTGGCAATTATTTTGACCTCTAATTTTATTTTGCTTGTCTCCATATAGTCTGGATATTTAATTTGATATGATACCATATCTACTGTGTAACATTTTATGTGGGCTATGGTTTAAATAACACATAGTCATACAGGAAAAAAAAAGTATGTTAGGATAGGGATGGAAAGATCCAGCCCTATCCTAACATACTTTTTTAAGATCCCAGCACCCACATCTGTTAGCTCAAAACCACTGTAAAACTAGCTGCAGTGAGTGTTGACATTCCTGGCCTTGGATACCTGTATCAATGTACATACATGTGCATATACACACACACACAATTTAGAAAGAAAGGAATCTAAAAACCTTTAAATGCATCCGGATGATTTTTTTCTAGTTTTTCCCTTATGTTCTTGATAATGCCATACATGTGTCCGGTTCATTCTGGTTACTTTCTCACATCAGCCTCTTTATCTTCCTCCTACTCCTGTCATCCCACCCACCTGTCCCTGTCCCAGATTTCATGGCTGGCAACTTTGTTAGATGACTCATTTGGTTTAATCAGTATCATACTCATGACCCCTGAACTGTTACAAAGTAATTGATTGGAAACAAAAACACTCTTAAAACTTGCTTACCCCAGGATTTCCATTAACTTTATAATCCCAGACCATAGCTTGGAACCTCAAATGCCTGCACTGTTCATACAGGTAACCGAGATACTGGATGCAGCACAATGATAGAGAGGAGATTAGTCAGGACCGTGGCATATACTCAAGGAAAACTTGTGGTAGGATTTGGGTCTTCCCTTACCAGTTCGTATCTGTATTTGACGAATCACAGCAGTGCTGTGTTCTGGATTTTTCTGCTTTTCAGTGTCTGAGTTAGTTATAGCATTCCAACACTGATCTGAGAATCTAGTCTTGAGATACACGGATGTGAATATTAGTATGCCTGTGGCTGTACCTGCAGCTCACTTGAACCCCACATTGGCAGCCCCCCAACTCTCAGTCATCTCTACTTCCACCCCTCCCCACATTCCCCTATTTGTTTACCCCCTTCTCTAAAGTACTAGACAGGCTCTGCTCTTCCGCCTTTTTTTTCTAGGTCTTCTTCTTAAATACCCCTCCAGTCTCAAATCATAGTTACCTATTTCATTATCTGCCAAAGTTGAACATTTATTTAAGCCGCTTTCTTATTTTTATATCTAGTAGAAATGGATATAAGGATACCAAAGGACAAGCATAAAGCTGTTCATTGCATCAGCCATAATATCCAAGAAACAGAGACAGTCCAAACATCTACTTAGTAGAATAATAAACTCTAGTGTATCACAGTGTACAGATGAATGTAGAAATATCAACTTTACAGTTAGACATATAATCAGTCTCTGTGTGTACAGTAATTGCTATAACTCGCATATTCATTGACTATAGCAAATAGAATTTATCTAAACAAAACCACATGTACCAACATGCCCATATGGATAAATGATATGGATATGATGATGAGTAAAAGATCATCAACAGTCATGAAAGAACTCAGCCTACAAGAGAACTCATCTATAACCTTGAAAGCCAATGTGACAGTGACTCTGGTAAGAGTGGCAGCTCGGAGGAAGTTCTGGGTCTCTTAAGAACTAGTGACGAAAGTGGCATCTCTGTGAGAGAGCACCATCTTCTAATCTATGATCTTTTAAATAGATATTTAAAGTCAATAAAATGTTAACCTTTGTGTTAGGAATGTAGTTCAGTGGTAGAGCACTTACCTGGTATACAATAAGAACCTGGGGTTGATCCCCAGCAATACAAAGTAAGAGTTTGCTTAAGTAATAACTGCCTGCTACTTATCAAGATGCAAGAGAGGGCTGGGTTTTGCAGAAGTTTTTGTAGAAAGAGTTGAAGCCTAAGCATCTAAGAAGTAGATTTCTTAGAGGACCCTGGGGCAAAGGAGAGACACAAAAAGTCCTAGGAGAAGAAGGCTGACTGAAGCCCCAGGGTGTCCCAGCGCTGAGTAGGTCTTACTAGACCCAAGCAGCAGAGGAGTGGAGCTTCTGGACACGTTGGAAAGGGTATGATCAGGAGGAAGAAGGGAGAAGGAGGAGGAGGGGAGGGGAGGAAGTGGTAGTGGTGTCTCCCTGGCCATACCAGGTCAGGGGCTGCTCTGCTGGGCTGAAGCAACCAGGAGGACCAGCACCATCTACATCCCTCCTCCTTGACTGCCCTTGATGAGTCTCTTTCTGTGGCTGCACGTGAGCTCCAGAAAGTTGCCAAGCACTCAGAAGAGCAAGTGGAGAAAGCAGTGGATTCCCTCTGCTGGAATTGCCTATCGCTAAACGGCAGAACTATAATCCTACTTCATACTACAATATGCTAAGTATCAGGAAGGTCTAAGGTACAGGCTGTAAAGGCAGCAATTTTGTAGGTCTAGGGGAGAGGTAAGCTTACCTGGAAGGTTCTTATGGGGTCATTTACCTCATTGTGGAAGAACTGGTCTTATCAAAAGGAAAAAACCTACAGGGAAAGTATATGCAAAGGCTTATGCATGCAAACACATTGTAGTGATACGTGCAGGCAAAATGTGGATTAAAAAGTCTAAGGTATTTAATTCAAAGTCTAAAGTATATTTGATCTATTAGAGAAATATATATAAGGAGACAAGCAGATTGAACCCAACTTTTCTGCAGTTGTTCAAATGTCCTTTTCAGCTTTTGTTGTTCACACATAATCTATAAACCCCCTCTGTACAGAGTACTAACCCTCTGCTGTCTACTGATTCCCATGCACCATGACATCTTATACAAGATCATGTTCTCAGTCTTCCTTCGTGACTGACAGACTAGGGTAGGGAAGTGGGGAGACTTGCTGCTTTACCCTATAATGTCTATATAATGTCTAATGTCTACATAACTTACAGAATATTTCATCTTTGCTGTATTTTATTGCTCTATGGATTTTTAAATCTTTTTTAATCATATTGACTGCTTCTACCTGATTTATAAAAGCCTTCATGGTAGAAGAAATACATCACCCTTATCATATCACCCTACTCAGCCTGGCCTGCCTTCTAGCCAAGGGAACATTCCCTTGTCTTACATTTCCATCCCTCTGGAATCCATGAATCCAGAGCTCTGATGTAAGGTACACACATACATGTGTATGGAGATGAATCATTTTTGCCAAAGAACTAAATCCTTCTTACAACCTGTATTAGTTGTGTTCCTCTGCTGACAAAAAATGCAGGACAAAGCAGTCTGAGGAGGGAAGAAGGGTGCATCCAGCCGTGGAGCAGAGGTCAGGTTGGACACAGCAGCTGCTTCAGCTCTGCAGTCAGGGATGGTGAGGGGGGAAGAAAGAGAGGGAGAAAGAGAGGAAGAGGAAGAGGAAGAGGGAGAGGGAGAGGGAGAGGGAGAGGGAGAGAGAGAGAGAGAGAGAGAGAGAGAGAGAGAGAGAGAGAGAGAGAGAGAGAGAGAAAGGCTCTATTTCATGTCAGGGCCCTCACCTAGGGAATGTGCTACCACGTGTGGTAGACCTGCCCGCTTTGATGAACATAATGTTAAAATCTTCCACACAGCTATGCCCAGAGGTTTGTCTCCCAAGTGTATCTCGTACCTGTCAAGCTGACCATCACTGCTAACCATCACACAGTTGATACCTCTACCTACGCACTATCTTAGAAGTATTTGTTTTCCTGTTGACTGGAGAATTTACAAATATGTAGCATAGCCACCCTGCTTGTCCCATATCCTAACTTGTTTCTCCAAAGTAGATTCTTTAAAATGTATGAATATATCCATGTGCATATTTTAGGTTCTAGTAAATATTTTTAGTTTGTTTATAAAAATGTTGGTTTCAGACCTTATTTCAACCATCAAAAGTTTATTGGTTTTAAATTTACTTCAAGAAATCTTAGGGCAAAGTTTTAAAATTTTAAAAGGCATTTTCCATTTACATTTGTACTCTGGGTTTCAGTTATAATGAAGTTTTGATTTGCAGCTTTCTTTTTAATTTCATTTATTACTCTGGGTGTGTCTAAAAGCAGGTGTGCCCGCCGAGGCACATGTGTGGCAGTCAGAGGACACCTTTCAGGGCTAGTGTCGTCCCTTCCACACATGCAGAACCTGTCCTCAGAAGCAGGGAACTTGTCTCTGGAGTGCCCTGAGGTTGTGCTGGATCCCAGCAACATCTGGATGTCTGTGTGATAAAAGGTGACTCCTGAAGACTTTCTAACTACCTTTTCTTTCCATGTCTGGCAGTTACCCGGCTGTATGTGACTTCCTGCAGCACAATAATTTGTTGTCCATACTCCGAGCCCACGAAGCCCAGGACGCAGGGTGAGCGATGCTAAGGGTTTTTCAATGATAGCCATTCTGTAAGGTGTTCTTCCGCTAGCTTAGGCAGTGTAGACTCCCTTTGGCCGGGCATATACACAGAAGGGGCTTTTAAAATGGGCTTCTAGCAAGACAGATACGGTGGATTGGCAGGAAGTGCATGACTGCTGATATCTGATTTTATACTTACATTTGTAAATGTTAAATTCATACCACACATAAGTTTATGAACCCCTTTATCGTCACCCCATCTTTAGAGTGAAGTCTATTCCCATTTGTTTTCCTAAAGCCCTCTCCCTTAACTTCTTCCAGTTCTTGCAATAACTGTAATGCCCAGGAGATAAATCATCAGCTGCTTCTGGGTCTCAGTTCATATGAGAACACATGTGAATGGGCATCACAAATGTTTAGAAGACATAACCAGTTGTAGAGCCGTGTAGACATTTACTAAACAAAAGAAAACAAAATACCATATTCTATCAAATAGTTCTCCACAATTCATTTTGTATTTGATGAACTCTTAAAGCTTAGCTTTAAGAGTCTGGAAAACTAAGGAGTGTCAAGTGTTTACCTTGTCAGGTGTTAGCTTTGAACCTGAGTGAGAGAAAGAAGAAGGGAGATTCAACTTAGCAATTGAGGTCCTTTCCTGCCAGGCTTCATGGAGAGGCCTATTAAACACCTTTAAAAAAAATAAATAAATAAACTCATCCCTTTGGATTTCGAATTTTTTGAAATATAAAAGCACTCCTTTTTTAAAATCTATGTGCCGAAATGGGATATTTGTACCCTGCGATGGTGGCCCATAAGGTACAGTCAAGAAGAAATTTGGGGTGTGTGTAAAAGCAGGTGTGCCCACTGTGGAAATCTTTTGGGGAAAGTCAATATGTATTTCCAGAATGTGACAGAAACTTGGGTTCTTGTGAGCGGTGACGTAGCAGGAAGGAGCTGAGCTAGCACTGTGCAGTCAGCGTGTTGTCGCGAGTCATTGCCGTAACCTATTTGTTCACTCACATTCTCAGTCTTGTTCACACTTTTCAGGGTTCCAGGGGACTGTGTTAGTTTGGCTGCCTTTTCTATCAGGCAAGACATTGAGAACAGATGTTTCTCTATCCTTTATATTCAGGAGATTGTTTGCTTACATAGAGATGGTTGGCTTGACCAGCTAATGTCAGTTAACATCAAAATTTTTTGTGTAAAATAGACTTTTTTTTTAAATGAGGAAATTGAGGTTGAGAACATATCATGTAGATTTTTTTTGTTTGTTTTTTGTTTGTTTCCTTTTTGTACAGGGTAGGGACACCTGTGTCCTGACCCTCTATTCTTTAAGAATCCCACTGTTCATGTACAGAGTCTGTGCTCTGGACTGTCATGTTGCATTGGAATGAAGTCCCCCCCCCTTGGAACAGGAAAGCCTGTCTTACTTACTCCCACTATGACAACTCCCGCCTTTGCCCCAATAAAAGCATAGTTCCATAAACAAGATAAATCTGAAGTACCTTTAAAAAGTTTTTAATAGGGTGTTTCTTTTGGGGAAAGTCAATATGTATTTCCAGAAAGGAAAAAAAAAATCAAAATCTGCTTAAAGCTAATCCTTTAAGTGGCTGTCTGTATAAAGGTACAGTTTGGGTTACTTTTAGAACTCAGTTACATTAAGGTACCAGAAACAAACAAGCAAACAAAAAACAAGCCAAGAAATGATAACATATTGTTGTATACAAATACTTCTAAATTGATATTCCTAAATTTGTAAGATAGAAGTCATAAAGTGTATTTTCATGATGGTAAAACAAGAGCCCCCACCTCTGGTTCTTTTCTGGTAGATAATTGCAGTGTTATATTATGAATTGTTTTTGTCCTGATAGAGGAAGACTAGCAGGATTGGTTCCCATGGATGTTCATTACCAATTGATTAATTCTCACCCTGGTGAGACAATAATCTTTGCTGTGCAGACACCAGCAGAGCCTGGTAATAAATAAAGTTCTAAAATAGAAAGTCTCAGTTAGTAAAATTTATAGTTTTAATGAGACATTCTTTGAAGGACAGAAAACCATCACTGTGTCTTAGACACTCACTAGTCATTTGTAGAATAGTTATATAGTAGAACCTTATATACAATAGTTTATATAATGCCTGGCCTGGGCATAGTTCCTCTCCCTGTCTCTTTCAACTGACTTGATTGGCCATCCTCTGAAAACCACCATGGTCTTGGGTAGCCTCTGTCTTTTGGGTTGAATACCTGAAAATGAATTAGAACTCTACTGAGTTCCGCTCATCCTGAAGTTTGCCAAGTTTAAAAGATTTAGCCATTTGGAAACCACATGTGTGATTCTAGATCAGCATTCTTGTCTGTCCTGATCAATGTCTATGTTCTAAAGCCTTAGAGAAGTTTGATTTAACATTCCTCATTGGATCCTCTTTGCAGGAGTGTAAGTTGGTGTCCATGTTCCGCTTGCTTATGACCTGATGTGTGTTGTCTGCAGGTACCGCATGTACAGGAAAAGCCAAACAACAGGGTTCCCGTCTCTAATTACAATCTTCTCGGCACCAAACTACTTAGACGTGTACAATAACAAAGGTGAGTGTGACCTCTTGATGGAGTCGTAAGTAGTTTGTGCCTTCATGCTTAAACTGATTTTGACTTGAGTGTTAACATTCTAAACCATTCTTTTCTTCAGTCCTTTATATACTTAAAGAAAGGGGCTCAAATACTCGGAAGTGGATTCCATACACTGATAGTTTTAAAATATTTTCTACATTTTGTTTAAGGTATAGTAGAGATGCTATCTGTTCTCTGATAAATATAGACCTTCTAAAAAATAATCATTGGAGGTAATGGTAAATCATGCTCCATTAAAAAGCTACGTTTATGTGCTTAATGTGTGATTATGTTTGTTCAGCAAAAGCCTGTCTAGCAAAAAGGAAGTCACAGCTTGAAATTCCAATTATATTTATTGAGCCCCCATTATGAGTCACTTTCTGAGCTAAGCAAGTGCAGGTTCAATTGCTTAAAAAGATTAAGCTTTCAGAATCACTCTTATCTGATGCCTTCCTCTATGCAAAGCGAGTGCCTCTCACAGAACCACTCACCCAGGATGTCATGAATGGGGATACAACCCACAGTTGTATACAACCCACTCCTTTATGAAATGCCCTACCTGCTTTCTGAAACAAACAGGGAGGCCAGAGGACATCATGTCCTTCTTTAAGGAAAGATGAAGGGATCAGGACCTTCCTTTCTCCAGAACGTTATCCTGATCTAAAACTGACATGTCCTGCCTTGTTTCAGAGCAGATGCTAAAATGTGGAGAAAGGGTTATGTCTTGGTACCCTTGGTCTGGATATGATGGAGGTCATGTTTCTGAGTGTGTTTTTTAGATATTAAGAAAAGAAGAAATCAGTCAAGTAAAATATGGGGTGAAGTATATTTCAGACATGGCGGAAAAAGGCAGCCTTGTTTCTGAGCATCTTTGAAACTGGAATTCAAGCAGTCCCTGTACGTTAGCTAATGTGATAGATATCCTCTTACAGAACATGTGATCCAGGCCTTGGTCCTGACAGCACCCAGAAGCCAGAATGGCCCACCTTCCTCAGTAGGACAATTGAATAAATAATAGTGAGAAACAGGGTGCCCATATCTGTGTGCCCATATTGGGAACAGGGACAGAGAGGTCTATTGGCCCTACCCTTCCAAGTGCATCTTTAGGGGCCAGACATGAAATTGAGGATGAGAGGTATGTCTAGTGAAGCCGTCCTGGTCATGGTGTGGCCCAGGCCATCACTACCATCTGGCTCTGGCTTCTCTTACAGGGTGATCTGACAGTTGTCGCACTAAGTGGATTCTCTTTGCCGGGCACAAGTGTCCCCTCTGTCTGGTACCATGCTGCAGCTCTTTCCCTTCTCCCAGCATGTGAGTCCTGGGGAAATTCAATAGTGTAATAGCTCCAAGGTGGTGCGTAAATGTGCCTTTGGAATATTTTTCTTCTGGATAGGACAGTTACACTCTTGCCCAGGGCCTGGAGTCCAGAATACCCTATACAGTCCTTGATCTCCATTATTCCCAAGTATCTGTGGATTATGTAACAGCTTGCTGCATTTGTTGTCCTTATATACTCTACTTTGTCTGCATAGTACTTCCTCTTGCTCATAGCCAAACCCTGACCCCCATAACTTCTAGTGCTACCCGGAATCATGCCCCCTTATCCGTCTCTCTGCGCGTGTCTTTTATCTGCAGTAAGTGGGTTCTACGCTCAGACCTTCCCCTCAGTCCAGAGAGTAAGGAAGGCTAAATGGTGTTTATTATAGCCACATAACCTCGTCTAAGGCCACAGTGACTGTGACAGGCCTTCCTCTGAAGCTAAGGCGTGTGGCTATCCTTGGATATCCATTCCCAGCAAAGATGTGCTGTCCTTAGAGAAGCAAGAATGGCCTATACAGCAGAGCATGTTCTCTGCATGCTGTGTGCTCAGAGACAATCCATAACGCAGGATGTTGGAGATTTACTAACAATGTCTCAACTAAAGGGATCCACACGGAATGCATTTGACAAGAAGTAATTTTCTAATGGTTAGAGAAAGCCTGGTTTAAAATTTTGATCCGGGCATAAGAGAATGCTCATTTTTTTTGGTAGGAAAGATATAAAAAGTAAAGGCTAATCAATTGTTATTTTAAGCAACAAACTTATTTTGAATTAAACTAGGAAAAGCTAATTATTTGAATTAGTTAGGTGAAGGTTTTCAATGTTTCTGGGGGCATGGACACTGGCCAGGTCATTCACCACCATGCTCCTGTAGTCTACTTTAGGTGTATAAATTACACCTATTGTGCTAGAGCATCTCAGTGAGTTTTCTCCTAAACCTAAGGAAAAGTGCGCAGTACACGCTTGTCTCTAGTCTCAGCACTTGGGAGGGGGAGGGGAGGCATTCAGGTCATCATCAGCTAGCAATTTCCAACCTAACCTGGCTACATGGTATTATATTGCAAAAAAAAAAAAAAAAAAATAGGCAGAAGGCACCAAGGAATAGAATGTCTTTCCAAAATACTTTCTGGACAGATACTGGCTGGCAAATAACATGGACTACTAACAGTTAAATAAAGTCTAACCTATTAAATGAAGGCAACTCCATATCATTCCATAATGTCCTTAGATACTTCTTATTCTCCGTGTAGCATTGTTTCCTGCTGCAGATAGCTGCTTCTCACACACTGGCTATGATGCCTCTTTGTGTGCAGTTCCAACGTGACAAGCCAGAGACTTGGGCACAGATGGGGGTGCTCCACTGTCTTTGAGATTTCTGGAGATCTTTAGCTCTGATCTCTTGCTGTGGGTAAGCCACGGTCCTTCCGGAAGAGGATAGAACTGTTTGCACTCAGGGAACCTTTTCATAAAGCAGAATTCCTCTCAAGAGAAAAGAGAGTAAAAGAAAAAAAGAAGAAATGTATTCTTCAGAAGGAACAAAATGTCAAAAGACTTTTGTGTCAGATTTCTGAAGCACTTTAAAGCTATTATGCCAGCAGCTTGTTCAGTATATGGGGGTGGGAGTCCATTATTCACTGCTGCCGTGCAGATTGTTGATTTGAATAAAATCGATGTTAACTAGAATTTTAAAAAGCCATGCAATAAAATTGAGTTGCAAGACTCTCCACCACATAGTCAATGGAAGAATCAGAGCGAGGATTCTGTCAGTTCATCTTTGATAGAAACGATAACCACAAAGAACATTAGTTATACTATAGTTAGTGGAGCGCCTAAAAAACAAGGCAGAAATGACCCCCTTAGGCTGAGTGAAAGCATCAGAATAATAAGGTGATCATGCAATCTTAGGACTAATGCTAGTTGTGATTCGATGTGTGTGTAACATGCAGTCATTCCTGTTAATAACTTCCTCTTGCCTGTGGTTGATCAGTAGTATTTGGAAAATTGGTCGGACTAAACATTTCACCCTTTGGTGGCCCCCTTATATACTGAGCCATCGCCTGTCCTATCCCATCTACCTTATCACAGTTGCTTACACACACTCCCACAGACACACACACACACACACACACCCTGAAACTCTTCTGCCCTTACTCTGAGAGCTTTTACAAGATGCTGGGGCAAAGGATGGACACTTAGATCACAATTATCCCATCCTGAAGCGACAGTTCTATGAAGGGAAGGAAAAAATGATATTTTGTTAATAATGAATGGAGTTGCTTTGAAATTACATGCTGTGCAATGTGAAAAGTCCATCTTCGTGTCATAGTTCCTGTTATTTGCTGCTGCGTGATAGCACGAGGCTTCTCAGGAGCTGCCGAGAAGATAGTAGTCCTTCAGCTGTTCATTTATAGTTTCATCACATAGTACTTAGAATACCCGAAGTGTCTCCTTCCTTCTTTATAACCTGCAAAAGCAAACTTTAGCAGTTTTTCAACTTATTGCCCTTAACAAATTTCAAGTTGGCATCTAACCACATATCTCTTCCCAGGTAAAATAGTTTGCTCACACCCCTATCCATTTCACTAGAGCAAATGCACCCATAAGAAAGACCACAGCATTTCCACCCCTCCTTGCATTGATTCAGCTCTGTTGTGTGTATGTCATCATTGGAAGCGAGTTGTTAAATAAGATCACTTCAGACAAGAATTCATTGGCATCTGTGTAAACATTTCACGTGTGAGAAACTCATAAAATAGAAAATCACACATTAAGACATAAAACTTAATACTCCCCACTACATGTTTTAATTAGTTAATTTTGTATGTACACATTACTAGTACAGATATGTGCTTGCTGGAGGGTACCTGTGGTGCTCCAACAAAGGCTTTCGGGAGTCACTTGTCTCCTGTCCCCTTGTGGGACCTGAGCATTGGACTCACATCATCAAGACCATGTGTCAGCACCTCTGCCTGCTAAGCCATCTTGCCAGCATCTACTCTGCATTTTAATTGAGTCGATCCATATAGGACTCATATGTCTTTGCTGGAACAGCGTTCCCACTTTTGTAAAAAAGCACCACTACCTAATGAGCACAGTCAGTGAGGAAATTACAAGCCTTCAGCAAAGTAATGGCACAAGCTACTTGCTTTGCATTGTTTGTAGCTGATACAGTTACTGAATTTCATTTTTCAAGATTGTATAAAATGAAGTATTATGAAAGTGCGGTGAAGAAACATAATGCATTGTAAGTATATATATATATCTGTGCACCATATACATGCAGTAACCAAGAAGGCCAAGAGAGGGTATCTGATTCTCTGCAACTGGAAGTACAGGTGGTTGTAAGCAACCATGTGGGTGTGGAGACTCCAACTAGGTCCTCTGGAAGAGCAGTCAGTGCTCTTAACCAATGATCCATCTCTCCAGCCCCTTAACAATTTTTACAGTATCCCCTAAATAATTGTAATAAGGGTAATAATAATCAATTTTTATTAATAATCCATTAGTTGTATAAAATGAGCCTGAGAGGTTTTCTTAGGGAGAACTATATTACCCATCCTATCCAAATCTTGATTTTGTTTTTCACTGATTAAAATTTTTATTTTATTTATTTTTTAATTTTTTGAGTTGCTATGTCTCCATCATGTTGAACCCCGAATCTTTCACACAGGTCCACTATGGAGTGCTCTTTTTGCTAGTGGAACAGGAACAACTGGGAATGTACTCTGACACACTAAATGCATTTAGAATCAGTCCAAGGACTGATTAGATTATTACACTGGACCTACTAATCTAGGAATCGCCACAAGCTTGGCTTCCATGGAGAATGGTATTGCTGGTAGGTATGAGGCCATGTGTAATAATGTAACCATGCCCAAGAGATAGTGATCTGTGGACAGTTACACTTTCAAGGCTGTACCAAGCCTTGAGCTGGAGTTTATGGTGGCCTCTGTAGTTCCTGCTTTGGCACCCTTGTTCTGAGTCACACTTGAGTCCATGTACCTCATTTCCTTTCCATGCTGACATAGTGCCTCTTTCCTGATCCCCCTGTGCCTCCCCTCTAGACTTCTGCTCGTAAATAATTAACTCTGGTTTTATGGTGTTTGGAAACAGCCTTTGACTTTTCCCTATTTCCCTTTCCTGTTGTTTCTCCCCCTTTCTTTCCTTCTTCTGTTTCCTTTCCTTGATCTTCCACACAACTGAGTATCAACTGGTACAAATACGATATGCGTGAATTAATACATCTTCACCTTTTCCATTCTTCTACCATGTTACCCCAAGTTCTGCATCTGAATAACCACCATGTTTAGAATTGGCTGGTACTGTGCTTCAAAAGCAAAACACAGGAACTGTGACTGAAGATTCCCAAGCATCTACCAAGCCAATGGAAGCCCATGTTGCATGAGACCTGTGTCAGAAATCAAAAATTTAAAACCAGTGAAGGAATGGGGAGTTATCCCAGTGATAGGATGTCTAGCACGTGCAAAGCCCAGCGCCAGTCCAAGAATTGACAGAAAAAGAAAGGAGGGAATCATGCACTGGAATGTGTGCATATGTGTGTGCATTGGAGTTCTAAGACTAGCTCAGTGTTTCACAGAAGTATCTGGCACACTCTTCTCCCTTCATTGTGTAAAACTTGACACAAAAAAGTATATAACAAAATTTTAAAAGATATTTTAAGTTTTATGAAGGATGCAGGTATACAAATAATAGCTATATGGAGGTTAGAAATGCCTTCCCATCTACTGATTAAAGAGAAGAAAGCACACATACACACAGGCTTATTGTGATTATGCCTATGTGCCCCTGGCATTTACAGTAGAACTTAGACCTCAAGTGACCCAAAAGTAATAATAATAAATAGTTCAGTAAGTTGACAGTCAGTTTGATCCATTACAGCAAGCCTTGTACTGTGCATATGTTTCTGAAAATGGGTTACATCCTTTAAATATGTAGCAAAGCTTACAGTTCACACGATTGTGATCATATTTTAAGTAACACATATTATTTATGGCCAACAATAGTAAAGAGCCTTGTCTTACTCATTACATAGAACAGACTAATCATTTGTCTGTGGGGAACTCTGAATTGAGTACTGGTTCACATAGTAAATGAGTTCAATATCTCATACTAAAGAATATCACTGTGGTTAAATTGCCTGGAATCTGAAGGCTTGAAATCTAACTTGACAATGACTTAAACATGCATTTTGCATGTATGTGTGTGGGGGGAGAGTGGCTGCAGGCTTCTGCTGCCACATATAATACTACCATGACTTGGTTAGTTACTGTTTGCCTAAGCCATTGGTGGTCTTACAATCTTAAATGAAAATCATCAAGCAGGACATAGAAGGGAAACCAGAAACTAAAAGCTAAAAGTTAGGTTTAGAGTCCAAGGGACAGTGGAATCTGTTCATATAAGGCACAGGATATTGTGGAGAAGTGTGCATGCCTAGAACATACATGTATCTGTTTACATAATGATATATGGAAATCCTATGGCCCTAAAGTAATCATTAGGAGAAGATACATGGTATTTCTGCCAAAGTCAGAAAGCCAGTGCCTGTGGTATTATGCACAGGTCATAGACTGCTCCTAGAAAGTATTCCAAGTACACAGACGGGGCTTAGCTCAAGACTTCTTCCAGTCTTTTTGCCTCCTTCTGTGAAGGTGGGACTTTGCAAAGGAACCTTTCCAAAGGAGTATGGTGATGCTAGTTTTTCCGCTAGAGCATCTATGGGTGGAACAATTGGAAGGAAATCACATCCCGGATCTGTTACGCTTTTTTTTTTTTTTTTTTTTTTTTTTTTTTTTTTTTTTTTTGCTATTTCTGGATAGGTTATGGTGTTTGTACTTCTAGCAGGCCACCATTTGTATCTTTCACACTCTTATTGCTTTTCTTTCCCTCTTCTCCATCTCTTTAAGATGGAAGTAGATGATCAATTACAAATAAGGACATGAAAGATGTTAACAAGGGTGAAAAAAAAGAATAAATTTCAAGTTGTTGGATTTTGATGTTCTTGCCACTTGTTCTTGGTTCATTGCCAGCTTCTCTGGTTCTTAATATTGATGGGGAAAGGTGTTGATAACTTTTATTATTTCATGAAATGAAATTTGTGTGTGTATGCATGAATGCATACATGTTTAAACTTTTTGGTTCTAAAGCTCTGACTATAGTCCAGAGATTCGGTGCATGGTGAGACATTGAAGCAGCTTAATGTATATGCTCTGTTCCTTGAGCTCCTTGGAACCAGGAGGCAGTGATGCTACTGTAAGTACTAGAGGGTTTCAGATAAAGGTCCATAGTAGATAGAGTCTTTGGCTTGTTTGACTGCATTACAGTAAATAAATACAATCAATTCCCAAAGCAGGGCAGGGCCGTTGGTTGTTGCTTTTCAATGTACAGAAACATGCCTTTGAAGATGGAGTTCTGCAGGTATAATAAAAATGATTGCACCAAGTAACTGTGTCATTCGAAAATGAATTGTTCTGTCATCGCAGGAAGAGTGAACAGGGTAGCTTCCACGTGTGTAGGGTTTGGATTCTTTCCGTTGCCTCCGTCTCTTCAGGCAGATTTTCATACCAGCAGCTCCAGGAGAGAACCATTTGTTCTGTGCTGTCTGGTGTGCTGTAAGTCCTGGTGAATAACTTAAGGCCCATAAGTGTGACACGGTGTCTCTGCATCCCTCTGGGACAAAGTGTAAGTGGTGGGAAGGCTTAGAAACTTGCTGGTGGGTGAGAAGAGCCCGTGGTGGGTAGACAAAATATGTTTCTATTGCTGTTGTTGTTTCTTTGTTTCTTCCCAAAGTCTTAGCAGTTCTCCAATTTTTGTGAACATATCATCACCTATATCATGTTCACTGCACTGGGTGGGGGTGCTTGTATCTCAAATACATCAGAGGAACCTGCACTGTTAAGGCTCCAGTTGCATTTTGTAATCTCAGTGACAGTCAGAGGCAGGTGTCAAGGAAGGAAGAAGGTGTGGGAAGTAGAGGAAGAGATGTTAACTGTGAATTTCATAAATGTAGATGTTTCCGACTAATTTGATATATTTTTTATGCATTGTGATGATGTACGGTTATTGTGGTAAAAAAAAACACTGAAATCTATGTGTAACTTATAAATATGGGATTGTTCGAAGGATTCCTTCACAAATATGTCATGTAACTGGAGAAAAGAAATCTGGTTGTGGTTGGTTCTGCGTTTTAAGTTAAATATTCATTTTTATAACGCAGAGAATAAGGAAAAGTCCAGTTAGTAACTGCCTAACAGTCATTGAGACCATTGCTCACTGATCCTATTAATAATCAGTTTTCCTTCTGAAAGTCTGTTAATACCACTCAAATGGGAAAGAAATCATATAAAGCTTCTAGATCAGCAGTTCTCAATCTGTGGGTCATGACCCCCAGAGGGGTAATGTATCCTGCATATCAGATATTTACATTATGATTCATAATAGTAGCACAATTATAGTTATAAAGTAGGAACAAAATAATTTTATGTTAGGGGTCAGCACAGCACGAGGAACTGTGTATTTAAGGGTTGTAGCATTAGGAAGGTTGAGAACCACTGGTCTAAATGAAACCCACATGTTCAGGTAAGGAAACTGAGCCCTAATCGAGGGATTTTGAGTGGCCCTGAGTATCATAAATTATTATTTAGAGAATAGACTACTAACTGTCTAGGCATGTGGCCTTCCAGACCTTGTCTATATAGAGAGTAATGTAGAAAGAAAAGGAACCTGAGAGAAAAGGAGTCTGTCCAGAGTTTGATAGACATGGAATGCTTTGAGTTGTTGTGGTTAAGTGTGTATACATACTAGCTAGATGATTTGTGTTTGGGCTCAAGTTGACATTTACTGTTTTGAGAGTATAGTTGAGTAACTCACTTCACCTCTCTGTCTATTCTCAAATCATGAGAACCGTTTAGTAAAACATGGTGATTTATGTGTAAAGGTCCAAACCAAATGCCCTGCTGTGCCTAGAGGGTAAGGGGGAACTTCGGTAGAAATGCATCATTCCCCATGTTAAATAAGCAAAATAAGCAGTATTGGCTTCTTCATGAGGTACTGAAGTAAGCTGTGGTGAGCCCATGTTGAAACAACTCCCTTTTGCCACACTGCTCTGCAGAGCACAACTTCTCCTCAAGTCACTCACCAGGGCATCCTCTGACTGAGTTTGGATCTCATTCCACTGCAGTGTGTACTTTGGCAAAAGTTGAACCATCTTTAAATATGAATAACACATCCAAAGTTAAATTAGTATCACCGCCAGCTAGAACTAGCATCCATGCATGTATAATTGATGAAGGACAGCAGGGAACAGTGGGAAAGGAGTGGGTTTCCTGTCAGGGAAAAAAGGGGATGAGATGTGTCATTTTGGGGTTGCATGATCTGAGCAAGTTTCTCCATTTCCCTACTGCAGTTGCTCTGTTTGCAGCTACTGGAACACCACACACACACACACACACACACACACACACACACACACACACACAAACTGCTTCTCCGATTTCTTTTGGGGAATCAAGTGACACATTATAGAAAGAAAGCTTCTCTCTGTTCTCCATCTAGGGCAGTGTTAAGAACCATATAGTTATGCCTGGGTAGCAACTAGGAATAGACCCTAAGACCTTCTGAGAATACCACAACCCACCAATCCTCAAGGACCTTACATAAAATGGCACAGTGCATGCTTACCATAGACACATTATCACCCATCGCTCAGAACACTGTATGCAATGGCAGTGATCTGTGAGAGGTTGCTGCACGTAGTTGTTTAGGGTCTGATGGTAAGAAAGAGAAGCTGGTGCATTTTCAATGTGGACACACTTTTCTTTCTTATCAGACGTTTGCATGCGAGCCTGGCGGGAAGTATGTCTAGCAAGGCCCAGCTACCCTTCCTTCCTTTTCTCCTGTGAAACCACCAATCTGATGTTAATAAGAAGTTGGGGAGGGGGCAGTGGAGGGGTAATTACTCTGAAATTACAGGTTTGAGCCTTTAAAAGATTTTTTTTAAGATATAAAAAAAATGCAATGGTAACAAATTCTAAAAATTCATTAGCATGAATCTTTTCTCAGATAGTTCATGTCAGACACTAGCAATACTTTGTCCTGAAGATCAACAACACTGATACGGTAATTTGTCAAGGAGTTTTTATGTTTTTTATGTTTCGTTTTGCTAAATGGCATGTTGTATAAATAATAGAACAATGCCAAATACAATTTCCAGAAATATATGCAAGATTCAGAATTTATCAGGGGAAAGGAATTTTTACTGCCTTGCTATCTGAGCTAACTGTACCATCTGTGTTTCCAAAGTGCCTGATTCTCTTTCCTAGGGCCGTATTAGTCAACTAGGTCTGGAATTCAAGGCAAAGGCCTCACTGCACAGAAACATGAGGTAACTGCCAATTGCTAAAAGCAACAGTGTATTTAGAACGCAGCTTAATACCCACAGTAGGCAAATCACAACTTAAAATGATGCGTCTTCCTTAGACTCAGCCACTGACAAGGCCTACCTAAGAGATTAATGGCTGTCCTGAGAAGCAATGTCAGAGACAGTGGTCCTCTGGCGTGCATCCAGATCTGGGATACACAGGGTGAAAGCAACAAGTGTCTTATGTAAAGGAGACCAACGGGATGAGGACCATTTGCTTGAAGGACTGTTGTAGAAGGAATAGCAACATCTGTGTCAGCCTCTCAGATCTAGTCTGAGTAAAATGGGACAGGAGACACAAAAAACCTACAGCCTGTTTTATGACACCTGTCCTTCAAAACAGGGGGGAGAAGTTAAGGCAATACATTTATATGGAATAGCCCTGATTATAGTTCCCTAAAAAGTGTGGTATCCATTTGCAAGCCAGAAGCTTTTAGAATTCAAGGAAGGATGATGATCTGTCTATCAAAGAGAACCAGAAAGTGCTCCACTGGGCTTATATATTTGGATTTCACTGCACTGTGGGGAGGGCTTGGATTTCAGAGACAGAAAACATTCCAGATCAAGGATCAGCTTTGGAAACATTGTTATGTCAAAGACATATATATATTCTATCTATCTACCAAAGACATATATACAATATATACATATATATATGTATATGTATGTCAAGGACATATATACAAGAAGCTCTGCATTGCTGTGAAGGATATTAAAGGTGTTGGTTCTGTTATCTACCATCACACATTATAACATATTCCCCATATAAAAGTCAGCCTAAAAGTACAAAGTAATAAAACAACTTTCCATGTATTCAACTAGTCAGTGTAATCAGCCCATTTTGCATCAGTCAGGATCTACTCATTACACACCATCCCTGCAACCCTCGTGATGCTAGAGATGGATAATAATCAAGTCTTGCATAAAGTCGGGCAGGTTGGGAATGAGACAGCATCCTTATTGAAGGGCTTTCATTTAGGGGGAAATATATTTGTTCTGTGTCCTAAGGTCAGTGAGTAGAAAACACAGGTGAAAGTTCAACCTGAGTCTGTCCCATAAGATAATGTTGTCAATCAGTAAGCTAGGAGTCCCCACTGAAGCACATGACTCAACCGCCCCTGAAATTACTCAGAGAGACCTGCTCATCATGTATGCATTGGCCAGGATTGGCCCTTGGGTTTCCATATGCAGTTAGGAGTAAGAGTCATGTGAGAGTCTGTCTAGCCCACAGATGCCATACAGGGCAGAGAGGAGCAGGCAGCTTTGCCTCTGGAGGCCTTGGCTGCTAATTCCTATTCAGATGTGAAGGCTAGAGTCAATACTGTGTTATTATTGGCCTTAAATCCAAATATCTTCCTGCATTTAATTTTTAAAAAAAAATTATGTAATTTATGCAGATTTAAGTAACAATTGTGATTGCTACTGGGGGAAGAGGAGTTTGTTTCTGTTGAGAAACAGAGACAGAGACAGACAGAGATAGAGAAACAGAAAGAATCTGGAGCACTTACTAAATTATGTCAGACCAACTTAGCATTGCCACCTTTTTCTTACCATCAGAGAGCAAGGAAGACTAGAATGTGCCTGGTACAGAAGGCTCTTGATCTGATTCCTGATAATTGCTTAACTACATCACAAAAATATTTTCCAAATGATAATGTCATTTCAAATTACCGTTCACACATTGCACGCACAGTAGCATCCTCTAAGGAGTAAGGCTTAGGTCCATAAATCAAGAAATCAGGGCTGGTGAGGCTATTTGTATTTATGGTTTGGAACTTAATTCAAATGGTTGAATTTGCCTGATGTACTCCACATGTGTAGAAACAGAGGCATGTGCTGCCTACTGTCCTTCTGGGCCAAGTGTGAATACGGAGACGTGCTGACCGATGTCCTCTTGTGCTGTTTTGCTCTAGCTGCAGTGTTGAAGTATGAGAACAATGTGATGAACATCAGGCAGTTCAACTGCTCCCCGCATCCGTACTGGCTCCCAAATTTCATGGACGTTTTCACCTGGTCGCTGCCATTTGTTGGGGAGAAAGGTATGAAGGCCTGAGTTGTTCTGGGAGAAGCCGCAAGCTGTTCTGTCATCGGGATCATTCAGACAGAAGTGGAGTGGGCTAACCAGTAACATTCACAGTCTGTTCCATGAGAGGAAGGATGGGGCGGCACACCCTGGGTCTGGTGGCCTGATGCAGTGAGTGGGTGGAAAGTAAACAAGGACTGTCAAGAATGAACATCGTCCTGGTTGAACCATGACCCTCTCTGCGTCAGTAGAAACAACACATTATCAAGGCTCAGATCTTTCCTCCTTACTCTTTGCTCTCAAAGTCATGTTTTATTATCACAAAGTAGGACAGTCATGTTTTCCTCGTGTTTCTCTCATGAGTAATCACTATTGAGGGCCGTGCTTGGTGCCCACAACATGCTGAAGGATAACATAAAACATCAGACTATAGTTATTAAACACAGAGAAGTTTTCAGAACTGGGCTTTTCCATCCCTTCCCCTACTCCTCTCTTCCTACCATCTCCTCTTTCTTCCCCCACTATCTTGTTTTTATTCCTTAACCTAAACTACAGGGGGGGAAAATCTATTGATTGATTGATAGATATAGATAAATATGCAAAATCCAGGAGCCCCTGAGCCAGGAGACCTAACTGACTGGCTCATTCTGCATGGAGTCTCTCTTGAATGTGAAGATAAGTTTCCACACACTTAAGAAAGTCAGGTCTATGCAGAGTTTTAGAGAAAAGCTGTGTGGTTTGTGATAGTCTACAAGACTTATGGAGAATTTTTTTAAATTTATTTAAACATCTGATAATGATTTCACAAGGCAAGTACTGAGTTGTCAGTGGAAAAGTTTTCCCTTATGTCCAACTAAGTCACAGGTGCCTTGCTAAAGGGTCCCAATCCATGGGACTCCATGCTCCAGGTTCCTACCCTGCTCAGCCCCAACTTGCAAACAGGCTCAACTGTTGTCTGCTGTGGATGCTGAAGCCGTCTGGATACTGACAACTATTAGGCATTATAGAACACCCTTTAGGTGGGTGGTTTCTGTTAATTATTCAAATTTTGACCATACTTTATAAAATAAATCAATGATGTATTGTAAAACCATAATTTGGCTTTGATAATTAAACTCTAGATTAGTGTCGTCACCTCTGGCATTTCTCTCAATGCATCTTTGGTTCCTAAAGAACATGTCTTAGAATACTGTGTAACCTTAAAAACAGCTTCTGAAGATGTGTGAATTTATCATTATCTGCCTGATAAAACCCAACTAAATTTCAAGAAATATTAAATGTGATAACATGCACGTTGCTAGGAAGGAAGGTAGCACACTGTTACATAAAACTATTACCATCTATTTACTTGACTAGATTCTGCTTCCTCTCAAAGTATCTTAAAGCCTTTTTTGGAGATCAAATTTAATGATACTTCTGTCAACATATTTATTTCTAAAAAAAATCAATATTCCCAAATCTACTTCAAATGCATTAGCTCATCTGTCAGCAGTTTTTATTAGATACACAGCTACTCACCTGTCACGGAGCTGGAGTCTATAGAGGATTAGACAAATTAACTAAAAGGGATCTGGCATTCGCTCAGTCCCTGCTGAACAGAAGTCTGTAATCTAATCTACACCAGGCAGCATCATTGCGGAAATAAACACTAAATTCCAAGACAGTTCTCTCCTCGCTTGTAAGGGACTCTCACCCAGCATCTGTTGGTTTCCCCCACCCACACTTCCTATTGATCCATATTTAATAAGTATTTGTAGGGGATTTCATGAAGATGAAATCGTAATTTTAATTTTTAAAAGCCTGCATGGGATCAGACAGCTTGTTATCTCTTGTGAAGTCTAGAGGCAGATATAGATCCAGATGCTATGGGCAGGGGTAGAAGCATAGAAACGACTTTATCCGAGATATGCAGCAGTTGCTGACGAGTGCTGACAGAGCAGTAAGTTGTAGCTGAAAACCGGGGCTTGTCTCTCCTTTCTTCCCTGTCTGGCTGCAGTGACTGAGATGCTGGTGAATGTCCTCAACATCTGCTCAGATGATGAACTCGGGTCAGAAGAAGATGGATTTGACGGTAAGAGGTTAAGCTTTGTACGCAGCCCATCTGCCTTGTAATTACTTAGGATCTCGATGCGAACCCTGGCCATAAATTTTTAAGATTTCAGATTATAATATTTAAATCATAATGGTGAAAATGAAAGCATTTTGTCTGAAGTAAGAAAATGTAAGAAGTAAAACCATAAGAGGCTTGCCCTATTACTCTGAAGCTGTTGTTGAAATGTAAACCATTTTTAATAACCATCATTCAGTTACCCACATTGCTGTTTCATGTATTTTCACCTCCTTTCAAGAAAGGCAACCCTGTATTTTCTAGCACTCTCTCCTATCATTTATCTTGATGTGTGTGGTAAAGGAAGGCATTTTCATGTGGGTAAGTGTGTGCTTAAGTCTGCTCTCTCTAAACAGCGCCCCCTGCTTTAATCTATCATTTTCACTAGCTACCTCTATGTCTTTACAGTTTTCAATTTTTAAGCACTGTTGGTAACCTCAACTCTTAATACTTTCTGTGTATTAATATATAAAGATGAATTCATGACTCTTTAACTTATTTTGACATTCTCTAGGATTATTCGGTTACCTTCAAACATTAGTTTTTTCCCCCTAAGACAGAGAGGACTGTGAGGTTAAAAGGGAGAGGGAAGATGACTGAGTCCTGGTGAGGCATCTGAAATGCAAGGACGAGACAAAGCTGTGGCAAGAGTTGGAACACACTACAGTAAACTTTCTATATATTAGCGTGTCCTGCCCTGTGTAGGGTGCTCAGAATACCTTGGAGAAAGCAGAGACTTAGAGGAACTGGTGTGGAAAGAGATAGTGCCGATGGAATAAGACATAATAAATAGAGAAGAAAGACAAAGATAAAAGTAGATACTTTGATTAATTTAAATATTAACTCTGATAACAGCTAAAAGCACCAAGTGTCTATTGCCCATGTATTTGTGTAAATATTATAAAATATATACATATATAATTAATATATATAATTGATATAATTAATACATATATAGAATATACAATATATATATTCTAAATATAATACATATATAGAATATACAATATATATATATATATATATGTCCATTAAACCCACAATTTAATGCTAGCAATAGTATTTCTCTTTTCTGTAGCTTCTCTCATCTCATTTACCTCTCTTTATAAACTGTTTTCAGACACCACATTGCAAAGGAATAGGATGGGGAGGAAAGAGGATGGAGAAAGAAAAAATAATTATTAAGAATTTTAAAATAATTTTAGATGTTAACTAAGCAGATGTGCCTGACTGCACAGTTTGGAGGTGTCAAGCTTCTAGATGCTTCCCACATTATAACGTCAGGTACTTTGGTTAACTTTTCCATGGATAGTGTTCCTCTTAAAAGATAACATTTTCATAAATGGCCAGGGCTTTTTAACTAAAGAATACCTGCTATTCTTTTAACTAAAGAAACAAGTTCATAATTGTTTTTCCTACTCCTTTTTTATCCTCACACAATTGTCTCGTTCCCTTAGACTACGGAGATTGCTCATGTATTTCAGCATTTCTTCTATGGATATGATTATGGGGCAAGAAAGAAGAGTTGGGAGTAGCCCTAAGGGAAGATTCTCCCTGGCTGATGCACCTCCACAGCAAAGGGTGGCATCACAGGCCCAAGTTTCCCATGCAGCACAGCATTCAAGTTTCCCAGAAGCACCTCTGGGCTGGGAAAGTTAGCTAAGCCAATGTGTGAGCATGCAAACCCACTTATGATCCCCAGCACCCACTTAAAAGACAGGGGTGGTGACACTACCTAAAGTGCCAGCCCTAGGCCGTAAAGAAAGGCAAGTCCCTGAAGCACATTGGCCACACAATATAGACTAATCTATGAGCTTCGGGATTCGTGAGGGATGCTAACCCTCATGATAAAGGGGAGGAGAGATCAAGGAAGACGCCTGACATTAATCTCTGTCTTTCACCTTCAGTGGCACGCATGTGCACATGCATGCACACAGCCACACACATACACACACACACACACACTTACAAGAACATTTACAACACACATATATCTTTATTGAAGGAAGAGTTGAAGGGAGCTCAACAAGGAAAGTTCTGCAAGGGGAGGTGCTTTCTGCAGTTCATAGTTGATTTCGATTGATAGACTCTGATTTTTTCTGGAGAATGCTTAACTTACCCCCTCCTTTATGGTGTCTCCATATAGAGGGTGTGGGAGCAGAATGTTAATATGGAGATTCAAATATCAAATGTATAAAGAACATCCAACATCTTTTAGCACCAGGACAAGATAGACGGCTCGCATTGAGGTGGATGGCAGTTTCAGGGTCTGTCCTGTTTGAAAATTAAGCATCTCTGGATCCCGAGTCTGAAACAGATGAAACTGAATGCCAGCTTCTCATCCCATGTTATAAGTATATGTGAAATTTAGTTTAGTTCTCAGAACTGTCCCCACTAAGGTGTCAATACACAGAGATAAACATTTAACGGTGGGTATGTTCAACTCTGAGTACTGTCCATTTTGGACTGGCCAAACAAGGTGATTCCTAGCGGTTTATTGTATCATGACTGTAAAATACATAAATATCTGCAATACTCAAAGAAGAGCTTCCAGGACATCCTGCAGCACTGCGGTCTCTTTGGGATACAGCAGCATATATTTGAGTTTATTTTATTGCAGCATCCGCAACCCCCTCCCCACCCCCACCCCCATCTTTGCCAGCTTGGACCCTGTCTGTTATTGAGGGGTGGCCCCGGGGTCCTGCCAGGCTTCTTGTCTGTTTGCTACAGACATCAAAGAGCTCAAGTAAAGCTCTTCCTCCAGCTGCTGCTTATTTTAGGTTGGGGCTGTTTCTTGACGAGTGAGTCTGGCTTCCTTATCTGGCCCGTCTCAATATTCTGCCCCATATCCAGTGGCAACTAAAAAAAAAGTCAGAGGTAATAATAAGAGCTTGCAGCTCATGTTCCTGTCATATCAGCTTGACTTCTAAGTGTGTGCCAGGCCTTCAGCAAGGAGGGATTCCCCGCACTGCCTTCCAGGTCTGTCACATACCCTTTAGTATTTAGTGATGATGATGCGGAGGGGCAGCATCCTGACACTTGAAAGTGTCACCCATCATTCTAAGTTGCTACTACGGAATATAATTTTTATCATTTTGGATAGTAAGAAAGCTACTAAGTATGATTTGTTTTAAGGTTATTAGACAGTTTGTTGTGCTACTGTTATTATCTTTGGTCTTGAAGATAACCTTATGATGGATGTACTATTATTTTCCCTATATTTACATAGGAAACAAAGAAAAACCTATCACTATAAAGCCTAAAACTATATAGCTGGTAAACCAAGAGCCTAAATACAGACTACTTGATACATTTGCCTCTTCTCTGGTACTTGAGATGTCCAAGACCTAAGATTACCATTGTTAAGTCTCTTCCTTGGAATCAGCATTATTAGAAAGAATGAGAAAACTATAAAAAGAGGGGAAGCAGCAGGACAGGAGGAAGAGGGGTAATATAGAAAATATATGTGTGTGTGTGTGTGTGTGTGTGTGTGTGTGTGTGTGTGTGTATAATTTGTTGTTAAATATGATGTAGAATATTTTTTAAAGCTGGATTTTGCTATGTCCTTTGCCTATAAACAGTGCAGCATTTGAGAAATGGAATTAGGATTGTGAGTTCAAGGCCAGCCTGGGCCACCTGTTGAGTCCTTATTCCTAGCCCACAAAAGAGCAACAACGCCAGAGATGGTTTCCATTTACCTGTTTCACCATCAACTTCTCTAAGAAGTTATAAGTAATTCATTGTGCAAAAAGTTTAGGTGTGTATGGCCACACAGAAAGGTCTCTGGCCACAGAGAAAGGTCTCCGGTCCCACTATTAGTCTCTCCTTGGCCTCTGCCACACTACAAGCCCACCTTAAAAAAAAATGGCTTCTTGTGCCCATTGCATTGGTCTGTTTTGTTTTGTCTCATCTTGTGCTGTGTTCAGTGTTGAGAGCAAAACACAAACTGCCCGCTGTTGTCCAGTGAAGTTGAGAAAATGTTTACTGCCAAGGGGCATCTTCTGAGGCCCTAATTCATATGTAGTATGACCCTTGTTTCCTTTCCATTTCTGACTTTGGATGATAAAGCAAGAGCCTGTTTTCAATGAAGGCTTATTTTTCACCCGAATCTTTTTAAAAAGAAGCTCAAGTCGACGACTCTTGGTTAGCAGTTAGTTGTTCCTCGTTTACGGAGAAAGTTAGATTTAAACAGGGAATTGAAAATGATCTTAAGAGAGGGATATCTCCCAGAAGTGAGGAATGTTCAGCACCGAGGCTTCTGTTTTATTCATTACCACACAAAGAAGGCAGGAATGGCAGAGACCACCAGAAAGCGAGCGACAGATTTGTGAGCGTGGCACACTCGTTCATTTGGGATTTGCTTTTAGGCCTTGAAGTCATAGACTCTGAGATCACTTCCCCCCCCCCCCTTAAATACTAATTATGTTTGAGACTGTGATATTTGATAAGCCTCGCTAACAAGAAAATGCGGAGGTGAAACTGAAATCCTGTAGCATAAGAAAGCATGAAAAGAATAATAACAAGAATGCACTTGAAGCCAAGCGTAGTTCCAGGCTGCCCTGAACAGACAATATTAAATTAGGATTTCTGTCTCTGCTTTCAGCTAGAGAGAAAGCCACACATAGACCGCTCCCCTCCCCGTTCTTATCCACATCTTTTCCTATCCTGTGCTGACCACAATCGAGTGTCAGTCATGGGAGCTGAGCAGATTTCCCCAAGCTTCAGTGAAGCCATTTCAACTGTGTACAAAGAAATATGCTGGCTTTGAACTACTAGGTAATTCTTTATATCTAATATTACAGATCCCCCGGAGTGAGATTATCTCGTCTTGCTTTAAAATGTCACACAGGAAACTTTGTAAAGGGTAAAGCTAGGGACTTTAGAGCCTAGTGTGTCATCTCAGTGAACACTCGGAAAGCCCTGAGAGGATCTTGGCTGTAGGAGTTTTTACCAGAACTGTACTCATGTTCCTTGACAGGTGCTTGCCCTCCTGCACATGACAGCATTTGACACGCTATTGTCACGTAAATGTATGTGGGGACGCTAAGTGCTCAGGCTTCACCACCAGAGTCAAGGGTTTATTTTCATCAAGTATTGACAATGTCTAGATATAATTTTTTTTTTACTTTAAAAATCTAAAGTGGTGAATTATTTAAGCCTGAAAATTTTACTCTTCATGTCTCCTTTGCTTCATGCTGAGGGACTGCCCACTCAGCCCTGTTCTCTTGCCTCTGATTATTATATTTCCAAGCCATCCATCTTTGTTTTGCAATATAGGTAAGAAATTTCTATGCCCTGTAATAATAAACAGTTTGGGGGGGGCACATCAAATATTTGTTAATTGTTTATTGTATTTAATTTACAATGCTGAACCAAACACATGGCTTTGTGCCTAGGCACCAGGCATATGGACCGAGAATATTTCAAGTCATTATGTAGGAATATAAAACAGATAGAAGCACAAAATCTCTCCGGGGTGGCTGTGTGGTTGTCCTTCTGGCTACACTAAAGCATAATCTGAAAACAAGTTACCATAATGAGGGCAGAATTCTGAGGCCTGAAATCATGCATGAACACAAATAAAGGCCGGCTGAGGCTATAATTTAGGAACATGGTGAATTATCGCCGTTGAAGTGCTTAGATCCGAATAAAGGTTAAAATGCAATTTAAAGGCAACTGTTCACAGGACCGTCTAAGCCTTTCAAACCGTTCCCGGTTCTGTTGAATTCACAGAGCTGAGCCTTAGTTGCAGTGAAAGTGAAAGCTAATCGTGATGGTTCAAACTGAGGCACGGCGCTCATGACACGTAGGCAGAGCCAGCCAGTTTGTGGAGGAGGATTTCTCTTCACTGCATGTTGGAGAAAAAAATGGCAAAATTAACTCTGAGTGCCCAACAGAGTTTGAGAAAAGATAGAGAGGAAGATGGCGCATAAAGAACCAACAATGTCCTTGTTTGTGAACATTTTTTAAAATAGATGACACTGGGAATTTAGTTGCTGACATTAAATAAGCCATTGGCAGCAGCAATGCAGCCATGTCATTTAAAAGTGACTCCGTTTACAGAACGGTGATCTTCCAGCTAGTTAACCTTGCAGAGGAGAGTGGTGATCCATGGGGGATATTGTTTGGAGCCACTGTTTTGGAAGCAGTTCCAGCAGAAGGACGATTACACAGCCCCGTGGCTCCCTCCCAGAGCCCTGAGTTCTGGATTGCAGTGGTATAGGAAAGTGTGTGAAGCACCCGTCCATTGCAGCAGCTGTTGTTGGCCCAGAGTGAAAGATGTTAGAGTGACCCGGAAAGCATGCCCAGCCCCGGTTATGTAGGAGCTCGCCTTTGCTGATGTTGAGCTGGGTGAAGAGTGAAGGGCAAGGGAGACAAGGCTTCGGGATGGCACACCACAGCGGTGGGACATGTTTCCTCTTCAGCGAGACTCTCTGTCAGTGCATAAGTGTCACAGTCGTCTCTAAGTGACTGTAAAGTTGGATGATGGCAGACTTCTGCATGCATCTGCTCTTGTGTTCTCTTCCCCATCCAAGTAAGCTATTTTTGTTTTTAATCTAGCAATTGAAATAGTTCATATTTTAACTCCTATGTTTCACAACATAAGTAGTCTTTTTTTGGATTCAGTTATTGCTCTATTTGGCTAAAGTAAAATATGAAGGTGTCTCTAAATTCTGCTTTCTAAGTAGTCTGACAGGGAGCCAGGTGACAGTACAGTTTCCCAAAGTGAAGAATTCATTAAATTTAATAAACCTGGAAAGGTGATAAGGACTAAATATATATGTTATTTTTTAATACGAGTTGGATTTAAAGAAATGTAAAGTCTACCGACAAATATAAAGGGAAAAAGACGCCCTGTCCTTTAAAGAAGTTTGCCGTGCTTGACACAACATTTTGTAAGGCATTTTTCAAAAACACGCATGTTATACATACATTTGAATTATTTCAAAATCCTTTAAGAAAGGAAACCTAAATAATAGGAAAGATTTGAAGCCAGTAGAATGAAATAGTGGAGATTCATATTGCTTTTCCATTAAAAATGAAATGAAGACTAACCTTATTTTATTTTTAATTGTGTATGTATGCAAGCAGGTACCCAGGGAGGCCAGAAGGTCATTGATTACCCTGCAACTGGAGTTACAAACAACTGTGAGCTGCCCAAAATTATGATAGGAACCAAACTTAGGTCCTATATAAGTGCAGTATATGCTCAAAACACTGAGATATCTCTCCAGCCCCTTAATAATACTGTTTAAAGGCTGGTTTTTCCCTCAGATGCTAAAATGAAAACATTTCTCTTTACAAGGCATGGACTACAAAGTTTCCACAAAAATAGTTAACTTCATTACCTTACACTGTAAAGTTGGGCTTAATCCTACGTAGGCTCGAGTCGGTTGTAAGGCAGTGCCTTCCCAGTTCAGTCTTCCTTTGCCTGTGTTAGGGGGGTAGAGAATGCAATGCCAGGGAGAGCCACTATCCTCTGCCTTCTTGAGCCAGAACGTGCCTCCAAGTCACAGGAAGGAGGTCAGGACATGGGCACCAGTGCTCTCAAACCAGTCCTCCCACTTGTCTCTCAAAGCCAAATTTCTTCCAAGCATAGTTTCATCACGTTTAGTACAAAAACTATTCCAATATTTAGTAGGAAGATAAAGGCCTGGATAGCCTGTAGCCATGTGGCCATCACTTATTTTCCACAGCTAGCGTTTAATACAGATAACAGCCCTCCAGTCACAAGTGTTTTTTTGCTTCCTCCATTTCTGGCAAAGAAGCTTTTATTGCCCTCTATTCTGTCCGTGACTGCGCCTGACATGGTTATCTGCATAGCTTCCATTGCTGGAGCCTTCTCAGTTTAGCTTCCCATCCCGCCTCCTTTACTTCTCACCCAACCTGACCATCCCCAGTGTATCTAGACTCCATCCTTGCTAGATGGGTAGACACGGCCATTTTCTGAACATTTGTTAGTGGTTGTCGCACACACATTTGAAACCTACGAGGATTGTTCCCTACGTCTCTCAACCTGCTTATGTGCCCTTCCCTGAGATGTATCCAGATCTTCCAACAGTTACTTTCAACTATTAAGTATTACCATTTCATAACAGCAGGAATATGCTGGGAAATGTTTAACAACCTTTCCCCCAGGGCAAGAGAAGATGGTGGCTTGTATCATTTGCAGGTCCCCCCCAGCATAAGTTATCCCTTGAGGCTGCTTTCAAGGTACTTCTTTGAGATCTGGAGACAGAGAGGGAAGAGCCCTGTTCAGTGTCCTCATGCCAGGTGGCCTCTGTGAGCCCCATCACACTGTTATCACTTCTGCTGTGTTTGCCACACTCTGTGATAGTGCTTCCCAGGGTCCCCAAGGAGAGACGCGCCTTATTCATCCTTTTGGTGCTAAACAGGGCAGGCTGTTAGTGCAGGCATGTGTGATGAGTGAGTGAGTGAGTGAGTGAGTGAGTGAGTGAGTGAGTGAGTGATTGGAGAGAGAGAGCTATATTCCAAACAGCCCTGTTTGACATACCTGGGCTTGGAGCAGTAGCAGAAGCTCCGTCATTCTGTGACCTGAGCGGCACAGGGTCAACATTTCCTGTGTGGCGGGTGCTCCATGTGGTTGAGCCTCTTCACCCTGGCTCTCCCCAGGCCCTGGAGTGTGGTTTGCAGCACTGTCCCAGGCTGAACCCCACCCTGTGGGAGGTAGTGGCTTATCAGCAGGCCACTTAGCAGTGTTACCTTTCTTCAGGAATCCTGAGGGGACAGGTTGGGCCAGGAAGAGAAGGATGTATATATGGAAATATATAGATGGCTTTAGTCTGTATATTGGCTTCCCACCTTTGAGGAAAACAGTGTGTGGGCTGTCTTGAATCCAGAAATGTTAGAATGATGCCCAGACATATACAAACTTCAAAGATGAAAAAAGAAGCAAGAAAAAAATGATAATTATTAGAATAGAAGCATAAGGTGAATTTTTACTTTGAAATTACTATTTTCTTAGCTCATGAAATAATCCCTTTCAATTTGGGACTTCCAAGTTGGAATAGGAGATTATAGTCTTTTCAGCAAAAATTAGCACAGTTTTTACACTAAAGGTATTTATATATTATCTTCCTTACCTATATAACCATGGCATATTACCAAGCAAGGCAAAGTCATAGCAAGCAGCTTTACTGTATTATATTTGTATGTGGCAAGTGAAAAAGAAGTCTGGAATGTGCACATCTATCTTGCTGAGCTTTCTCTCAAGTTATGGATTGAGACAAGCCGTAATGGGATGTGTACCGGGAGTGAGATACTAACTGTAAGTCATGCTCATGGTAACTGCCGTGCACTGACTTACTTCGAGTCTAATGAGAATACATGACATTTGTAGGCACTCATCTGTTTTGATATTTCATATTTTACAAAGTTCCAATCCCATGATGTGAATTTGAGACTTTGAATAATTAAAAAATATCTAACTTCATCCCCAGGAGAAAATGTTTAAAGAAGAGTCTGGACAGATATGATGGCTTGTCATGCCAGAACCTTTGAAACAGAGACAGGAGGATTGTACTGAGCTTTAGACCAGCCTGGGCTACAGTGTGATAATAATACTGTGTCTGGGGCAGAGAGGATAAAATGTAGTCTCACTGTCTCTTTGGAACTCATTGGTAAACTTATTTGAGTTTTTGAGTAAATATAGTCTAGTTTTATGAAAAGGCTGAAAAGACTTCTGTGCTACTTAAAAATGTCTAAAGAGAATTTTTCATTAAGGAAAGTTCTATACTCAACATTTATTGGGAGATATGACTATGCATGTGTGATAGAGCATTTATTACATACTGTGCAATAATCCATTTGAAAGGAACAAGTGATCGGTAGCATATTGATTGGAGCTATCAGCATCCTCCTGTCACAGTTGAAGACGAATCCTGAGCACTCCTTTTTGGGTCAACCCACAGAGAGCTGAGCAGCATGGCTCTAAGTAACTTATTTTCCTCCTTTCCCTACGTGGAGTCTTCCTTTCCATGGCTCTGGCTATGGTTTTTACAAGTCCTTTATTGGAGGGGTTTTTTCTGTGAGCTCATTCTTCTGTATTTCTCACTTGTTTTATATTATGTTTGACCCTTCTCGTTCCTCATAAAGATGTGCACTTTTAGTTCTGGAATTTTAACCACTCCCCGCTACTTTTCATGTTTGCATTTCTAAATATAGTCGCCCATGTTGGAGCGCTCTCGCGCTTTCCATGCTGTGTGTCAGTGGATTAGCTTCATCATCTGGCCAGATTGTATGCTAGACGCGCCAGAGTCTCTTCCCTTGCCCAGCACATCATGACCTCTGAGAAGACTGGTCAGTAGTGGGTAGGAAATATTAAAACAAAGAGGGCCTAGTGGTTAGACTGAAATCAGAACTGAAGGACTAAGAATTGACAAAGCAAGTAAGGAACTCATCTGCAGAAACCACTTCTGTCCAGATCATCATCTTCATCATCATCATTATTATTGCTATATCAAATGTCCTTTAGTCATTAATCACCAATGACCTAAATACAGTGATTTCTTTCTCTTTCGTGATCTCTAGAGCAAAAGTTGATGTGCCAGAACATCTAAATTGCCAATATTTTTAGAATCTCACAATAAGGTTTGAGGGTTTGAGGAAGGCGTCATGCACTGTGTTTTCCTCTCTGGTGTTCAGGCCAAGGAATTCTGAATGAGTGGAATTTCATGGCTCTTGTGTCCCATGGATTGCACTGGAGAATAGTTTCCTTCCGCGCATGTTTGAACTCACTCCATTCAGTGGCAGTCAGAATAGCTGGAAATGGCAGCCTTGCCCATCAATGTGAGGGAGTACTCTCCATGATGTGGTCACTGTAAGAGAGAAAGATATAGGTAAAAATGTGGGCTGTTTCAGGACAGAGGGATGGTGGAATGATACCAGCTCACGGGCTGGTACCCATCTCCTGGGGATACCCATGGATCTATGATGTGAATTTACCTAAGTGTCATCTCTGAAGATTAATCACATAGAAGAAGCTTCCTTCTGTTTTTACTTAGAATGAAAAACAAAACAAACCCAGCTTTTCTTCAGCCATTTCAATATCGCCCAGGCTGTCACAGATTTTTCTTCTTGAAGAAATGTTAGGGTGAAGGGAAGTTGCTTGCTTGTTAGCAAACAATGAAAATGATTCCAAATTATCTTCAGAAACAGCAGTATTTTCTTCAAAAAGCTTGTTATGGGTTAAGAGAACAAAAATATATTTCACATATCTGTTATTCTGATCTCGGCAAATCTTAGCTCAAACTGTTCTTTCAAATTAAGAATGCTTCTGATCTTAACAAGAGATGGGGCGAGTATAAGTGTGTGTGTGTGTGTGTGTGTGTGTGTGTGTGTGTGTGTGTGTTACAGTAGATTTTTAAAAAATTATGTTAGACTTCCTGTAAATCCATGTGACCAGATTTCTGAGTAAACAAGAGGCAGTTTGAGCTCATGGTTGGTTTTGGCAGAGGCGGCATGTTGGTAGAACAGCTCACAGGAAGAGAGCAATGGAGTGCCAGCATTGGCTTGCTCACGTTCCCCTTTAGTTTCTCCATGACCTGAGCTTATAGGAAGACATCACCGACAGTAACCTGGAAGTTAACCAAAGTTTGTACTCTCACCCACAGTGACCTGGAAGTTTATCCAAGTATGTACTCTATTATTCTCCCAGGCTCTGTTTTCTCCAGTCAAGTTGACAGTGACAACCACTACAGATATGGTTTCCTAGTTTTCTTTTTCTTTTTTTTGGGGTGGGGGCAGTTATGATCTTAAGAGTGGCTGTGGTTGTAGCTCAGGTAGGGATGAGTGCTTGTTGTGCATTTACAAGGACCTAGGTTAAATACACAATAAGACATACAAAAAATTCTTAACAAGAAAATTTAAGAAAAATTCTTAACTGGTATTTTTGAGTTTTACATTTTGAGAATTAACAAATAAATTTGTTAAAAGTCATGCAATATAATGAGAATTTTAAAAGAATATTTAAAAGAAGTGCTTCTATCAGCAGTCATTAAGTAGATGTTTTTACTCATTTGGAAAATTCTAGAAGTTGTAAAACAAACCTGGACAGACCCAAGTATTGCTTAGGAAATATTTTAAACCTATTTATGTTATTTTATGTATATGAGTGTTTGCCTATATTTATGTTTGTGTGCCACATGTGTGATGGTGCCCACCGAGGCCAGGAGAGGGCACCTGATCCCCTGAGTCTGGAATTACAGATGTTTGTGAACCATCATGTGGGTGCTGGGAACCAAATCCAGTCCTATAGCAAAGGAGTGCTCTTAGCACTGATCCATGTCTCCAACACTGGACCCATGCATAGATTTTTATTATCATTTGTACCTTTGTCTCTTGACAAATTCAATTCAGCTTTCCAAACCTTTCCCTTCAGAACCCATGGTAAATGCATGATTAGGGCTACAAGAAGTGTTTATGAGCAGTAAACAACACAAATGTTCTTTCAGAAAATACGGTGTGAGCAGGACCTCTGGTCTTTTAAGTTTAATGAGGATCTTTGAGAGCCTAGTAGGTTCTCAATGTCATCTCCAACTTGGAGATGAAAAAAAAAAAAACACTAACTCACCATCCTCTATCATAGAGGAGAATTGAAACTCAGGAGCCAGAGGAGAAAGACAACCTTCCAGTGGTGGTCTCTGCTCTGTGATCTCCTCACAGAGCTCCACCCCTGGGAATTTTCAGCAGGTCTTCTTTTTTTTCTGAGGTCACAACTTGGTATCCATTGCCCAAAGTACAGATGCTGGGATTCAATTCAAAGGTAGCCAAAGGGCAGCAAAGTCAAATTGTGAGCAGATAATGCATCACTAACTGCTGGATTCTGTTTTACAATACAGGAGCCACGGCCGCAGCCCGGAAGGAGGTCATCAGGAACAAGATCCGAGCAATAGGCAAAATGGCCCGAGTGTTCTCAGTTCTCAGGTGCGCTTGCCTCTCTTCCCTCTCTGCCTGCAACGCCATTGCACATTGCACATCGCACAGTAACTGTCCTAACTCTTCCCTCCGATAGTTCAAATGTTTTACCCTGCAAGGTTTGTTGTGCTCCTTGTGGTGTTTCTCTTTTTAAATGGAAAATTGTCTACTCATCTGCATTTTACTTACCTTTCAATCTACTAAAACATTTCTATGAAGAATAGGCAGGTAAGTGGATTATGGGACGTTTTATCCCCTGGGTTGCTGAAGGATTTAAAAACATTTTATAAGGAAAGTGATTAGGGTCCATTCTGGTTAGTACTCTGGCTTTGGGGGAAAGGTGAATTTATAGGGCATTTCACTAGCTTTCGAGGAAATGAACATTAACCACGAAACTGTTTGTGTAAACCTTAATGAATCCACTTACTTGGTACAAAATGCACCTTCTGTAGTAGTTCCCTATGGGAGTTTGTATGCTTTTCAGTGGACCGTGAATCATCTTATTGACATTATTAAGCATGTGTTTTGAGAACAAAGAGTTGATGGAAGAGACTTCCTGTACCTTACTTTAATTATCTATTTGTAGATAATGCATAAAAACAATATTTTTCTTCAAAGACCACATTTAAGCCAGGTGGTGGTAGTGCACGCCTTTAATCCCAGCACTTGGGAGGCAGAGGCAGGCAGATTTCTGAAAAGAAAAAAACAAAAACAAAAACAAAAAACAAAGACCACTTTTAAATATGGTGCAGTTTTTACATGAGTGTTGTCCATTCTTGGTCATACACATTTAGGTGAATCAACAGAAACGCTTCAGGAGTTATACGACTGCATATGTTTGACAAATGACTGTTGTGATTCGTATCTGTCTCTTCCTGTTCCCCTCTCCTGTATCTTCTTTTTTCTCTGGGCTTCTTCCCTCTTCCTCTCCTCCCCACTCCCCACTTTGTCTTCCTCCCTCTCACTTTCCCTGCAATTAGAATCTTGAAATTGACCTCAGACATCTTACTCACTCTCTCCTTTGTTTACTGAGGCAGGGTATCTTGCTGAACCTGGAATTCACCCGTTCCAGCTAGCATAGTAGCCAGCTTGTCCCATCTCTGCCTCAGTTCTGCTGAGAACTCCATTCTTACTTGCACAGCAAATGTTCTATCCACTGTGATATCCCGCAGCTTTCCGCTTCAGGGGGCTTTGTCTGTTCATTGTTTCTCTGCCTGTCATTGTGGCTACTCTTGGTAAAGTCACTGAGGAGTCACTAAGTGACCTAGTGCTGAAAGTAGGGCCCCGTGAGAAGGAAGAGAAGCATCCCCATCCTTTTACAAGGACACTGAGAGTCAATAGCAACTCTGAGGCAGCTGCAGGCCTAGTAAGAAGTCACATTGAAGGTGGGGACCAATGGAATCGCTCCTTCGACTCAGTGAGCAAGCTCTGAGTCTGGCCAGTCTTCAGTCCTCCTAGACTCTTGGGAATCGCTTGCTTCTGCAGTGAGAATGCAGTATCAAACTGTAAATGTGAGCATGCACCACAGAGAACAATCGAGCAGTGTGGGGGCAACTGTGGTATCAATGTGGAACTTAATGAGGGCAACAAAGAATCATGAGAGATGTCATCTGAGCAGATGTGCAGAGCCTTGGGAAAGTCGTCTGAGCATATACACATAGCCTTCATGAAGAAACCATGAAAGGGGATAACATTTGAAATGTAAACCAAGAAAATATCTAATTAAAACAAGAAAGAAAAGAAATGCAGTAAGAGAGTTCAAAGCAAAGAAGATATCAAGTGCAAAGATCCTTATGTAGAAGTAGGTTGAGCAGTTCTAAAGCCCTCCAGGAAGTCCTGTATGATTAAAGAAATGACCTGTGGGGATAAACAATTATCTAAAAATCCTGCCTTCAGTATCTCAGTCATGAACATTTTGCACATTTCCTTATACTATTTGCTATTATCCTTATACTTAACAAACTATGCTCTTTGTCATAAAACCAAAGAAAATACAGGAGGAGCTGAAAGATAGACATAAAGTTCTTATTAGTTTATTATTATTATTATTATTATTATTATTATTATTATTGTTCTCAAACCACATAAAGATGGAAGAATCCATACTGAGGACAGGATCCAATCCATCTCCAAGGTATGGAAGGTTCTTCCCGGCCCATGACTGCTGCTGTGTAATATGATGCCCTGGTAGACTGCTTCAAAACCTAATGGTGACCTGTAGCTTCAGATGGTGC
This sequence comes from Apodemus sylvaticus, assembly GCF_947179515.1. Taxonomy (NCBI): domain Eukaryota; kingdom Metazoa; phylum Chordata; class Mammalia; order Rodentia; family Muridae; genus Apodemus; species Apodemus sylvaticus. Next base: position 25,703,542 of record NC_067475.1, on the reverse strand, counting down.
TTGTCAGAAGGAGACAAAAACAAGATACATTTCCTTGCAGTCCAATTCTAAAAGCATCTGCGGGCCTTATATAAGACACAGGAGTCACATCCACACAAAAGTAAAATAAGTTTGGTAGGCCATGCCAAGCCTTCAATCTAAAGTGGAATTCAAGTTAGGCAATTCACATAGCTGATCTGGAATGGCAGACATATAAACTATTGTAAGACCATGAAACATGCTATATATATGTGAACAGATGTTCAGTGTGGCATTGAAGAGAAGAAATCTTTATATTTCCTAGGTGGATTGCTCTTAATGAGGCTGTCAGTGGAGGAGGGCTATGAAGAATATTTTGGGTAGGTAGATGGGTAGAGTACAGCAGTGGGGGCATGTAATGAAGAAATCATGACATAGTCATTCAAAGCCATAAGGATAAGCCCCGTGATCCTAGAACCAGTGCCAGTGGGATCTGTTTGAGGTGCAAGCTCAGTGCTGGATATTATCCTCATATTATTCATGTTTAACAATAATCCACCTAGCAAGCTTTATAAAGCTGAAGTGGTTGTGCTTTATAACAGGCAATGTATATATGTCTGCACTCAGTGGATTAGCAACACTAATGTCTTACTCAAAACAACACTGTGGGATAGAATGGTTGAAGTAATGCCAGCAGTCTGGTGATAAATTGTAGGTATGTGAAAACGCTAAGTAGTAAGAGGCATTAAGGAGAACAATTTGGTAAAACTTGAGGTTGAGAATAAAAATCTCAAATGTATATCCTCAAGGTTCTTGAATAGCAGGATAACCTGTCTAACCTTTCTGTGTATGGCACAAAGAGTCCTGGAATGATTTTCATGGAATAGGAGGCGTGCTCTAACATGTGCCTTAGATAGAGATGCTAATGACTGGACTGGCTACTGAACTAACTTATTAGAAGGTAGAATATTTAAGAAGCTATGAGGTGATGCAAGCAAACGGCTGAGCAGGCTCTTGGATGAGGCATTCACAGGAAGGGACAAATACAAGGATGTGAAGACACTACAGTGTGTAAGTCAGGAACCAGCAGAATTGCTATTGGATGATGACACACACTTCTCAGGAAGGGAAATGGATGCCCACCATACACAATGCACAAACATGTGCCATGATAGGGGAATCAGAAAACAAGTCTTTGAATACCCCTGGTTAGCCAGGAATGGCAGCACATACCTTTAGTCTCAGCACTCTGGAAGCAAAGCCCAGCATGGTCTATAGAGCAAGCTCCAGGATAGCCAGAGCTACATAGATAGAGAAAACCTTGTCCTTAAAATCCAAAAATAATCAAACATAAAAATAAATACCCCTTGCAGCCGATGTGGAGGCAAGTTGCCTGTGATCTGCCAATCACAACTAGGAGATACGGCCTGCTTCAAAACAAGCAGCATGCAAGCAACAGGAAAAGAAGCAACTGTTTTACTCTGTTGGGTTTAGATGAGATTCTAGCAGTGTCCCTGATTTGGCTTGTGGGTAACTGTATAGTGCTACTGTGAACTTGGATTTGACCCAGGACATGGGTAGCAACACTTTGTAAGCCTAGGCCAGCTTGTGGAGTGAGGGACCACAGTCATCCTGGTAGGAGACTTTTAGCACATTTTTCTGGAACTGTGTACTCTCTAATGAGCTCTGATGGTTCTGCACTGCTGAGATCAGCTGGCCTAGATTCCAGTCTTTTCTACAAGAACCTTTACCCTTGGGATGTAAGTGATAAGAAAGCATACTTTGAGACCACCCATGTGGTCCATAGCATGCTATTGTCCAGGAAAGAATATTTTCTCCAAAAGTCAAGTGTTTATTGGGATGGCTGTAGTGAATGCACCTAGCAGAACCTTGATGTTGAGGCAGTTGGAAATTCCACCCTGGAGCTTCAGAGAGAAGCAAAAGTCAGAAGTGCAGAGGAAGGTGTGAGCAACAACATAAACTAGTGGCCTTGTTGAAAGAGAGTGTGCAATATCTGTGAAAGAATCCAACAAAACCTCTGAGTAGTGCCTTCCAATAGAAACACAACTGAGCCATGTCCATCTTCTTAAATGTTCCAGAAACCTTCATGAAAGAAACACTATGCAAATCCCCCTAGTTTCCTAATTTAGCATATGATCAATATAAGATTTAGGAGGTGTTCCCAGCCTAATCTTTCATACTTGAATTGGCACATTATTTGAAAGCAAGCCCCTTGACGTCTAGCCTCCATGTTTACAGAAGTTGAAAGCTGTTGGTAGCTAGGGCTAGAGAGGGAAGAAAGGCCCATCAAGGGACTGAGAAGGACACCTCTTTAAGAACAGTGATACACAGAGACTTTTGAGGAGGTCACACTCCCCGTTGGGAACTCCTGAAGAAAGCACTTTTTGTGGGAACTCCGCAGAGATGGGTGGACTTCTGAGTGTCGAGACTCTTGTGGGGAGCAGGAGTGGGAGTGGGGACTGCAGCAAGGAGGAGATGAGGTGGACAAAGGACAAGAGGTAAATGAAAGGAGGTGGGCAGGCAGGCAGCCATTCTGTCAGAGGACTTTTGCCTCGTTTATGATTTAAGCCCTGCCACTAGGAATGTGATAGGGCAGAGGAGGGAAACTGGAGCCCACAATAGTGAAAGGCATCTTGACCTCCAGTGTGTGGCTCACTGATAACTCACAGTGTAAGCCTCAGCTGATAACTTGGGGGGGGGGGATTTCCAAAATAAAGGGACTCAGTATCTTCAGTACAATAAGAGAATTTTGAAATTTTAAACATTTCTTTGTTCACACACACACACACACACACACACACACACACACAAAGCCCACCACCACCAATAAAACCTGAAATCCTGTCATTAAAATGCTACCAACCAGGGCTGGAGAGATGGCTCACAGGTTAAGAGCACTGACTTTCAGAGGTCCTGGGTTCAGTTCCCAGCAACCACATGGTGACTCAGAACCATCTGTAATGGGATCACATGCCCTCTTCTGGTGTGTCTGAAGATAGTGACAGTGTACTCACACAGATAAAGTAAATAAATCTAAAAACAAATAAAAATAAAATAAAATAGAAATGCTAGCAACCAAATGCTTACTGGTCATCGCGGGCACCAATTGTTTGTTCATTGTGCTTGAGCATCCAAGCTCTTCGATTGGGGTTTGATGCCAGCATTTATTTGGTATATAGGGATTTTTGCCACTCTTGAGGTTAAAGCCTGACTTGGTAAGCATGAAGGAGAGCTGCATTCATTTTTGTAGAGGCACTTCTCAGTTTTCCAAATCTGCATTATTAGTATTCAGTGTATTCTTTTTTTTTTTTTTTTTTTTTGCACGACCTGGTAGTTTGACACGAGAACCAACCATGAAAAGGTTGAAATTCCCATGTGAATATAAACAGCGATTAATTGGCTGACTCAATCCTAATATTCATGAGTAAACTCTGCTGCTAACGAGCTGGGAATCAAAACTGTAGATCAGGACTGCCATCTCTCCTATCATTTAAACAAACAAACAAATAAACAAAAACAAAAAAACAAAACCTCCTTCTTCCTGTGAATCCTTGCTGAGTGTGGTCTGCATACATGGTGTGGATCCTATGTAAGTACTGTGGTGCTAGAGTGGTCAAAGCAGAAAGCAAGCCCTGTGTTCAGTAGCCAGTAGAGAAATGCTCATTAGTGGCCAAATATGAACAATAGAATGGGTAAGGAGAGGCACGGCTTATGAAAAGTGTTATTTGGAGTAGCATTAGGAGGGGCGACTCAGAGACTCATTTGATGGCAGAGAAAAGGAGATGCACAGCCAGTCCTGAGAAGAGGACGACTATGGGTTGCCCCTGGGATGAAGTGCGCTACTTGAAACACCCTGGTGGCACAGGTAGTCTAGAGCTTGCTCAAGATGGAGGCCTGTACATGGAAGAGCTGTTCATTTGTGGTTCCCATAGAGACTCGATAAAGACTTTACCTGCACCTTTGATGAAGAAGGTGTCATCATTTTGCATCAAGAAGCAACAGAATTGGCATTCCTGTAAAATGTTTGCCCTTTTTGTGTGAAATACCTATGGGCAGAGAGGGCAGACCTATGAAAGATGGAGCAGAAGGCCTTCTACAAGGTTGCTGTAGACTAGAGCAATGGCTACTGGGTTCCGGGATGCTCTGGGGGATGATAAATGTGGTAATGTTGATTGGGGTGAATGTTGTACATTCATCACATCACCGCAGATAGGTACAAGGGTTGAGTGTGTGAACTGCTATGAGAAGCACTGAGTTAAAGGGGATAATTGGGGTTAGAGGCATTAAGAGATGTGCAGCCTATCCAAGGAATCCCAGGTTCTGAATTGAAAAAAGGAACAGATCTTAGGGAGACTTTCTTTTTTAGTCATGCTAGAAATCCCCATAAAACTTTTGGTAGTTGTGGCTACTGAGCACTGTGTGTGTGTGTGTGTGCTCATGGATAACTTTGTGGGTGTGCATGTGTGTGTGCGTGCGTGTGTGCACGTGCGTGCTTGTACATATACTCATGTATTATAAACTTTTCGCTGCACATGTAACCTTGCAGGATCTATCATATAGAAAGATAATAGATAATATGTTATTCCTATTTCATAGTTGCTTCTTAATTACTGAGTTTGTAAGTCAAAAGTGATTGCTAGATAATAAGGAGAATTGAAAAAAATGATTCACTCAATAGTTTTAAAACCAGGTCATGTGACTCATGAAAGAATTTCATGTAAACAACTCTGTGAAGAAAGAAGCTCTGAAATGTTACCAGCTGCTCGTGGTTGCCAGTTGCCATCACTCTGTCTGTCATGTGACAGACACACAGTCCTTCAGTGGCCTGCCTGAAATAATTCCTGAATAGGCAGATTTCACAGACTGCCGAGGCCTTCGCTGTGAAGGAAGCAGGTTTCTGCATGGACTGCTGCTCGCTGGGTACACAGGTCCTTGTTGTCACTGGAGGTGCACAGCCACAGCTTTGCCTTGCGAAGCAAGCCATAAAGCTAGAATCCCCTTCAGGATCTTCAACATAAGAGGTTATAACTCCACGACTGCATGATTTTATCACTGAAGTCATTTATTGAGTATTCTCTCTGTTTAAGTAGATAAAAATGTCTTGGGTTGGGTTGTAAATAAAACAAAAAGATCCACAGAGCCAATATGAGGTAAATATGGGTTCTCATGTGTCATTTTTTTTTAATCCACAAAAAGAAAGCAAACTTTAACTTCCACAACCCCTCTGTGTCTTCCAGAGAAGAAAGTGAGAGCGTGCTGACCCTGAAGGGCCTGACCCCGACTGGTATGCTCCCCAGCGGAGTGCTCTCTGGCGGGAAGCAAACTCTGCAAAGCGGTAAGCAGGCCCGGGGATGTGACTGGGAGCACATGGCCACCTCTGTCAGCAGAGCCTTGAATCTTATTCACTGAAGCTCACTCTTTGTTTCAGTTCTTCTTGGCTGGAAGAAAGGCTAAACCCCACACCTCAGGTTATAGTCAGACATGTCTACCACGAAGGCGCCCTCATTCACTGCAATACACCCTCCTTCTCCCTAGCCTCAGCATCCCTCTCTTCAGGCCTAGCATCAGGGCATCTCACCTAGGGCGCCTGTGTACACCTAAACTCAGGAGGCTTGAGTCCTTGGAGCTCCCTCCTTCAGCCACTGCATTAATGTAAGTTTTCAGTCACATCCTAAGCAGTAGTCTGCTTCTCTACATGACTGGTGAAAGGTATATACATATATGCGCATAATTATAGATCTTATTCAAAAGAATATAAATGTAATGTAATTATCCACTTGAACAGAAACGAGACTTATATTAGCTTTTTTCTCTGATTCATCAGAAATACAAAAAGAGAAGTGATCTCAGCGATATTTTATTGGGTCTTTTTGTTGTTGGTTCTTTTTAATTAATAATAACATCTCTTCTAAGTAGGCATTTTACTTTCTAGTCATAACTGTCTGCACAAGTACCATCCAGCATAATTTTTGTGATGATGAGAATTTCTAATGTCTGCAAAAGCTGCTGGTGACACCATACCGTTGAATGTTTGACAGATAATCAGTACAAATGAAAAGATCTTTTAAATGACCCCTAAATTTAACTTAAATATTCACAGGTAGCTAGTGTCATCCAGGGTAGACAACATAATTATACTCTTTCTTCTGTTGTATTTACTTTTTCACCCTTTTTAATTAACGTCACTAATTAAAGTATAGCATACAATATGGAAATTTTGTTCTTAGGTTAGACTTCAACAGATAAAAAAAAATTTACAGCAAAAATATACTGTAGTATTTTAATACAATCTCAGCCTCCTGCTTATTTCTCTCCCTGGATCTTTCTCATATTTTCCTTTCTATTCCTATTCTCCATCCCAAAGGACTCAGGTGTTTTTACCATTACGTTATGAAGACATTTCTTCCGCACAGCACATAATGGTCAACCCGTGAGCATGATGTTGTCAGCCTGTCACACTTTAGTGACAACAATCATAGCCTTTATTTTCAGATAATTTTCCTCTAAAATCACTATCTCTGAGTTGTCCCCCAAAGTTCAAAAACAGCACAGCAAAAGAAGGAAAATCTGTAATAGCTAAGGTTAAAAAAAAAAATCAGTCCCCTGTAAATCTGTAGTTAGAAATTAATCACTTCATAAAAACAAAAACCAAAAAAAATAAAATAAAATAAACTTTTCCATTAAAATGAGAATCCTGAGAAAACACAAGGAGATATTTATATGAGCAGAATGCACCTCTGCCCAGCTGAAGGAAACTTATAACTTCTAATAAGCTCAACATACGGCAGGCAGAGGCACACACACACACACACACACACACACACACGCACAGTCAGTGCCCGACCGCAGACTTCCTGTGCTGAGGACACATTAGGCTGTGTGTATTTCTGCTCCCGGAGTGCTGGTATGGTTCCAGGTTTCAGTTTTGCTTCTAAAGCTAAGGTCTTTAAATGCTTACAGTAGACAGTGTCACCTTTAGATGGTCACCTGTGTTTGTAGTTTCATGTAGTCGAGTTCTTTTTATTTTAAATCCATCTGTTTGTGTTGTTCATGTAAAATTTATACACACACATACACATGCACACACATGCACACGCATGCGACAAACACACACACACACACACACACACACACACTAGGTAGAGACTTCATTTCTCCTGAGAATTTGACAATTCAGTATATATTTAAAACCACGGCGTTACTGCGTTGTCTGTTTCCAGGATTTATGTCTGATCCCCTTCTGTTGGCTTGAAAGGATAAGCTGCCCACAGCTTGGTCAGTCAGCTCATCTCTGTGGTTATGAGGAATCCAGAATGCATTCTTAGCTGGCATGCATATGCAGCCCTTGTTGTAGTTGTAGATTTTAAATTATGAGAAAATGCAAATTGAAGTCCAAGGGTAAAATATTGATGTTAAGCATTTTGAACTTGGACAACACTTTAATTTTGGCATTTAATTAAGGGAACACCACCTAGCTATAATAGCATTGAGAAACCCATATATCTATCTGCACAGGGGGTGGTAAAGTCTAAATAGACAGTGGGCTTACTTGATCTGAAATTGCCAATTCAGCACATCATAAGATGCCTCACTGAGGGACTTCAACCTTGAGACACCCTGTTCCTGAAGGTGCTGATAGAATTATTGTGACTCCTGCAGTGTCCCCACTTGACATGCAAGACTTGAGGAACTTTGTTTCTAAAAATGGAATTGCAACAAGGAAAAAAAAAACAAACAAAAAAACCCTTGAACTCAGTCTGCCTAATAAAAGATGACCAGGCCTTATCATTCCCTCTGTGGTTTGCTTCTGCTCCCTGGCCTCCTCCGCCAGGAATTGTCCCTAAAAATTTCTAGGTGTCCCCCTCTCCCTCGCCCCACATACCCCCCAGACAGAGCCTGATTCATCTCCCTTTAAGTCCAGCTCTCACCCCCATGCATTTCTATCTCTGGAAACACTGCCTTTCACTAGTCAGAAACAAAGTATAGCGCCGGCATCACAACCCAGCTCAGAGCTCATCCGATCCCTGTGGCATTGCAACTACAAATCACCAAGCCAAGCATGGATTCTGAAATGCCGTAAGAATCAGAAACACATTGTAGATTTCCATACGCAAGTCCTCAGCTCAACCCACAGGGCACAAAGCTTTTCTGCCTGCGTCCCTCGGGGGAGGCAGGGATTGTCAGTGATTAGGGAGCCAGGACATCAAGCCACCCATTCATTCCCTCAGGTGTCTGCAGGCCATGACTGACATGTCTCACTTGTGTGGTGTGCCTTGTTTTTATTTTTCCTTTCTTCTCTAACCTTTCTGTCTGGTTGTCTGTGCCAGTAGCCAGCACGTAGAGGAACATTAGTGTCCCCACACACCCCCAGTTCCTTTGATCGTCACTGACTTGTTCTTTAGAGTTAAGAATCCTCGACTCATTTTCTCATTCATTTTGCACTCCCTTTCTTCTCTTCAGCTACTGTTGAGGCTATTGAGGCTGATGAAGGTAAATTGGCCAGTCCCCTTTCTGTTGTCCCTGCAACAGACAAGGGCTCTGCTGGGTGTATTCTTTTTTTTTTTTTTAATTTTTATTTCTTTTTATTTGCTGTAGCTTGTACAGAGTGTGTGGGTGTTGGGCTAACAGTTGTGGCTCAGTATTAACCGAAATGTTCTTGCTTTAAAGGGGAAAATGTCCTTCTATGGTTGTTTGTTTGTTTTCTTCCCTTAAAGCTATGTTTGACTTTTGTATACAATGAACCTAGTCTAATTGCAGACAACTAAAGGATTGTAATATATATATATACATATATATACACTGAAATTTCTATATATCATGAATGATGTGGGGGGGCTATGGCAGCTGCTTTGACAAGTGATATGTAAAACAATATGCTTTGAGCTGAACCACCCCTCCCTCAGATCCGGTAGGACAGAGACGAAAGAATAAAATTAAGTTGATTCTAGTCTTCTTAAGCTTGTAACAACAGATGTGCTGGGTAATGCTTGCTTATGATTCAACATCACCTATGTCTCTAAAATATTCCAATGTGAGACAGATGTGTAGAGGTAAACATTTACCCTTATCAATTTTAACCAGTTGATATTTGGGGAGAAAGTTAGCATTCAAAATGTATTATTAGGAGCTCAAAGGGTATCTGTTGCTGTGGAAGTGGCCAATCACAAGACTGTCATGCAGACAGTTAATTAACCGTTCCACCTGTCTGTGCTATGCTCGGTCTCTTGCTAGGAGCTTCAGGGGATATCAAGAATTGTTCATCGCCACCTGCCTAGTAGCACCTCGCAAGAGCAGTGCAGTTGACCCATTAGTAGCTGATTTTTAATTGAATGCTGTTTTACTACCTGGTTATCTGAGAACTGTACATGAAAATAGTTTTAATATTATGCATATCACACCCTCTGGAAGTTTTTTTGAAAGAATAACTTGAAGTTCCCCTTTAAAACAAAATTCTCCAGTTGTATTTTGTTCTTGCAAAATAACTTTTTTTTTTAACAAAATTGTGTGCATATACAGTTCTTTGGTATGATGTAAAACGTGTCACTTTAGCTTTACAATTTGCTCATGATTTGGATATGGTAGGGGAAATGACAGTGATGTAAGAGAAAAATACAACTGTTTCCTAAATAGCAGTGAGCAAACTGCTATTTATGTGGGAATTCTCTATTCCTCTTGGCAACATCTAATCTGCAGTGTGCATTCCTGTTGAGAGTTTGGCTGTTTTTCTGTGACTCTGTGGCTCTGTGTTGTGCTAAGTATACTCCCAATGTAAATTGCTAACACCATTGTCTGACCAGCAACTAGAGCAGAGTGCTTCCTTCTATACAGGGGTAGACAGATGTGGTCAGAAGTGGAGCCCCATCCCCAACTAGCCTCTGTTCTACAAGGTTTTGCATTCCTGTGCTCTGACCTCACTGGCTTCAAAACCTAGAGCTTCCTTTTTTTTTTTCTTTTCTTTAAATGAATCAAAGTTTCATAATTTATCATGACAGACTTTTGATTATGAGATGATATCATTTAGAAAAAAAGTAAGTAAAATAATTGAGTTGATCTTCAGGGTGGGTGCTTGTCAGAACAGCTCTAGTATTTTTTTCCCAGCTTATTACTGAATTACAGAATTATGAAGCTTTGCTTTGGGCCTTGGTTTTTCCTCCCATCTCCCTGTGTTCTTCCCCTCACACCTGACTAATCACCATTATGCTAACCTTAAAATGCAGAGGGGGAACAATCTGTTTTTCTTTATAATGAGCTTTAAACAACTGTGTGAATCTTCTAGGAATGTCATCCATACTAATGAAGGGCTGCACATTTTTATATGAGTGGCTGGCAAAGTGTCAGCTTTAAACTGCTCTACTCCCCACTGCACCCCCAAAATGTGGCGAGGGTACACCTACCTTGAAGCTGTCCTTAATAAGCCATGGAGATGCAGCCCAACTCAGCACTGGTGACTGGCCTCCCATAGGTGCACCCGCTTGCACTTCACAGGGAGTAAAAGCTAATTGATACCATTGGTTCCCCGTCTGTGTGTCTTATTTTCAGCTCACGGTTGGTACACCCACTGAGGAAGTTTTTTTTTTTTTTTTTCCGTTTTGTTTTGTTTTGTTTTTTCACAAATACTTCTCGTTATCTCTAGCATGCTAAAGGTCACTAGAGGACAACCAAAGAGAAGTCAAGGTTTTAGTTAAAAGTACCAAAACCAATTGGTTCTTCTTCAGCCACCACCTATAGTGTGTGTTGCTCACTGAGAGTGAGTTCTCCTTAGTTTAGGCACTAATGGTACCAGATGAACATCAATTTGACCTGTTGACTGCTAAAGGGCAGAGAATGCTTCTCCACATAGTCATGTGATCTTTATTTTCAAGTTTCTTTTACTTCCTCATCTATATACATCTTCCTGTTAAGTGGGAAAGCAGCTTATAATCCTCGCCTCCCTACACACACACACACAGTGTGGCGATCTTATTGGCCTTGGGGATAGCAAAGAAATGTCCCTGTCAATTCCTTTTCTAATTCCTTAGACCTTCTGTTCTAAGCCATGGCGAAATTTGGGATTAGAGATGGCTTCCACAGAATTCACCATTACTAGCACAGTGGCAGAGTAAGAATGGGGGTAGTGCAGTCTAGTTAGGTCAGGATTAATGGGGCCACCAAGCCAGTGATGTGGCCAGTGTTGCTGGATCCAGAAGCCCTGCCTGGGAACAGTTTTTTCCTTTACTTATCTACTGTGGATTTCTGTGATCTAAACTTTGATGAAGACAAGAGAAATGCTTACATCTTAAACTCTTCAAGAGGACATTTTGGTTGGCAAGAGACATTGGCTGTTTTCAAACCCTTGGTTCCCTCCAGTATGGTAAGGAGTCTGTTGTGTTGTCTTCAGGTCCTGTCACGTTGCTCTCCACTAAAGGATTCCCACCCACTACGAAGTCTCTAACCTCACTTGATGCAGCTGTGGTGCCCTTCCGTACGCTCCACCTAATGCTCTCTCTCTTTTCTTAATGATTTTCTATTTAGCTATCAAAGGATTTTCACCACAACATAAGATCACTAGCTTCGAGGAGGCCAAGGGCTTAGACCGAATTAACGAGAGGATGCCGCCTCGCAGAGACGCCATGCCCTCCGACGCCAACCTTAACTCCATCAACAAGGCTCTCGCCTCAGAGACTAACGGCACGGACAGCAATGGCAGTAATAGCAGCAATATTCAGTGACCACTTCCTGTTCACTATTTTTTTTTTTGAGCTGCAGGGCATGATGGGATTGCTGCATCTCAGCAGTTGGATGTTCTTGCCTCTGACAGTAGCTTGTTTGCTCTGGGGGCCAGGAATTGGATTCAGTTTACACTATCATGAAAAAAAAAAAGAGGGAGAGAGATAATAAACTATATTTTGGTGAGGGTGGTGATTAAACACCTCTTTTGGGTATGCCTTTAAAAAAATGCTTCTAGGAAAAAAAAAGTTTTAAAAAGAAAGCTAATGCTAGTCTATACTGCAATGTTAGGGGAATGAACACGTTTTCCTACTGCACTGGGGACTTTTAGATAGGTTAATGAAAGGCCTTTTATTCTGTTACTGGACACGAAAACTTTGTCTAATTTCTTATACTCTATTGTACGTTTACAGTCGCAGCACTAAAACGGAAGACATCAAACATTTTTAACAGAAAAAAAAGATGTACAAACTAAATAAGGACTATTTATTGATAATGTTTTGCTACTCTTGTCAGACAATGGCTATAAACTGAATTAGGCAGTCTTAAAAAAAAAAACGTGGAAAAAAAATAAGAATGTTGCAAATTTGTTAAAATGCCAAAAAAAAAAAAAAAAAAAAAGAGGACAGTTTAATTTTGTATAGATCATGCTTACCTCAGGTTCCTTTAGTTTGCTTGACTGCCCTTCTTTCCAGAGAACATTATTAATTTGGCAGTGGATACATTTTCTTTAAGTTTAAAAAAAAACTGGAATAATTATACCCATCTTTTTTTTTTTTTGCTGTTTATATTTAGGGGTTTTGTTGATAAATCAAGTCTTGGTTGTGGCTTGCTGAATTCAATATTTATGAGTGGTGCATTTTTAAGTATAGTGAACACGACACCATAGTGCAGTGATGAAACCTCTATATTCTGTAAAAAACAAAAACAAACAAAAAAAATCTGCCTATGCATGTTTTTTAAGAAAAAAATAAAATAAAATGGCTGTATCGGCCTGTATGGACTGTAATGCGCTTAGTGGCCTGACATATCCTGGAAATGTATGTATAGTGGCGTGCTTTATATTCTCAAAAATGCTTAATGCCTTTGAAATTTTGTAATCAAAACAAAAGCTTTGAAAAAATCTAAAGGGGAGAGTATTCTTAAAAGTTTTTAACATAAGCTTGTCAGTGCACACATAGATGGTTGGCATGTTTAGCAAACTTTGTGAAATTTAAATAAGTTTGTAGTTACATGTGAAACTCTAAATGCATGGTAACCGTTAATGTCATACCAGTTTAGTTATTTCGTTCTGTTCTGTCATGTGCCACAAGATACGTCCTTTTTTTTTTTTTTCCACTTTTCTTCCCTTTGTATATTAGTTACGGGTTACAACTGGTTCATTCTGAAAAACAACAACCAACAACAAAAGTCCATTCATATTTTTTAACAATTGTATAAGTGCCCAAGTCATTCACTACAGCCTAAAGCCTTGCCTTTGTAATTTGACTTCTGAATTGTTGGCGATCAAAGCATGCACCTGTACCAATGACAAAGAAAAAGCATTTTATATTACTACTCAATAAAATGTGCATGAACTTAAAGAATGCTCATCCTTTCACTGAGTCCGCTGAAGGGAGTGTTGTGCACAGCCACCACCGCGGTGTCCTCCAGGTGCTGGCCTTTCACAGCCCTGAACACTTAGGACAGGCTGCTTGCCAAGGGCCGCACAATCCAAGGAGTGGTACCCACTTCTGCTGTAAAAGTCTTGGTGGGTTTGTGTCTCAAAAGTCAGGCAAGAGAAGTCTACTTACAGAGCAAATGCTGTCTTCTGGCTCCCTTACATGCAGGATGGATTTACGAAACCAGAGCATTCCTTTACTTTGGAATCAGTCGTCATCAGCTGGTTGTCAGGTTGTTTCGATGGTATGGGACGCCCTCCCAGCAGAGTCTCCTAAGTGCATTTCCAACACAGCCGGTCTGCATTTGTACTGATAAGGAGTTTGTATTCACATGCTTTTTAGTTGTTATCCTGAGGAGATTTAGGAGACACCACATTTCAGTTTGTTTCTAACATTGTTCATTTTCCACTGCACTTTGTTTATGTAATAAATTATGCCTATTATATTAAGTAATGAGAGTGTGGCGATTAGTAATGAAGTGTACCAAAACAAAGATATATTCGCTGACAAAAACTTCCCCGTGGTTATTTGAATGAATCAAAACGTTTCTCCTGTGGCTATTTCCCCCACAAAAGTGACATCCAAGGAAAACATGCAACTCACTAGAATGCTGTGAAAGAAATGGTCATTCTCGTACCAATGTGTGTATTTTCTTTCTTCTGACTACAGAGAAAATATCCCCAAAATATTAATAATGATCAGGTTTTTTGGACTCCTTTCTTTTGCAAATTGTGCTAAGGAAACTATGGCATAGAAATAAACATTTGACATTGATATAAGCAGTCGATGTGAGTATTGCTTGTCTTTTTGCTCAGTGTTAGGAAAGAGACACTATTTTTTTTTACACAATAATTTGATCTGTCAAATCAATATGGAGTTGAAGGTCTTTCTCGGGGATTGGCAACACTTGCAGATCTTTGTTGTTAGTCCTGTCTCTTTAAGATGTGGGCAGACTATTGGATTCCTGCGTCCTCTTGCTGGGTACTTGGGTACAAACACATGTGCCCATGTGGGGGCGCCCACATATCCAGGCACACTCTCATCCCCAGCTGCTTCTACCTGTGCCACTGTGACTTGCTTTTTACGGGGCACCAGTTTCTGCTAAATTTCTCTGTAGTGTTTGGAGGACTAGATCTGGTAGTCTTCCTCAGCAAGCTTCCTTGTCTGAAATGCATTCATCTTACATGTGCAGTCTAATAAGGGAACTTGAGAGGCTCACCTGTAATGAGAAGCGGCCTGTCTACAAACCATCTCCTAGGATCACTGAGTACCGGAGTGTCTCATGGTCTCTCCAGGGGGGAACTCCTGTGGTGCTGTGAAAGCCCTCTGAACCATTTCAGTCCCGGAATGCTCGCTTTCTGTCCGCCATGCTGTACCCACATGAGATCATTTTAGTACGTATCCATTTCCCTACCCTTAAATTGGGCCTTAAGATGAAGTGAGCTACAGAGATGGGATAATCTTCCTCATCTGACTTAAAGGAGTACTTCATGTCTGTCACTCATTGGGCCCCTTGAGTTAGACAAACTCTAGATCTCCAAACCACAAGATACTTTCTCTACCCTGGGGGTGTGGCCGTCTTCTTTGTTCATTTCATAAGCAGATGTTTCTGCTGTGCTCTGACCATCCCTTTCCCTGTTGTACATTCTGATGTTTCACTCATGTGCATGTGCGCTCACACACACACACACAGCCACTGCGTCAGGCAGTCCGCGAGGCATATATAAGGTTTTAGTATCATATTAAATGTCAGCATGCTGCAGGACTGTGAGTTAGTGCCATGCGTTGCATGGAGCTTCATGGGCTCTTTCCCTGTTTTTTTTTTTTTTTTTAAATAATATATACCAGGAACATCCCTAACTAGGCCCTATGCTATGTTTACTTGTATTTTTAATAAATACATAGTAACAAGAAACACAAAGTAAAGAACAAAATGTACCTATTTCTGATGACTATATTGTCAAGAGGCAACCGACATAGTGGAGTTTGTGTTAAAGATGGAGACCCAGAAGGAGTGTCTGCTTTAAGCAAAGCCTAGAGAAATTCAGCAGATAAACCACAGAAGTCCTGTTAGCGATGATATTCTGGAAGACAGTGCTGACTTTGGAGAAGCATTTACGTTCAATAACGTTCAAGAGGCTATGAAAGGAGCCGGCATTCCACGAGTCAGGCTTTACTCAAAGGGTGACAGACGACGCTGCGAGTTCGACACCATAAATGCCTTAAGGAAACCTGCATGGAAGGGGTTAGGCACTGTGCATGGTGAGGTACTGACTCAAGGATAGAGAGTGACCTGCTCCATGTCTCAATGTCCTCAAAGCAGTGCAGGATGGAATATCACTTCAACAAGATTTGAGGTCTCTGTACAGTTTTTCAATCTAAACTATTGCTTCAAAACTTTGTGTTTGCAGACACGCTGTCTCAGGACTGAGCTCTGCATCAACTCACTGAGGCCTCTGTGGGTTTTATATTTTGGGTGTCTTTTATAGACACACATACAGACGGACAGCTATTATGACTCATAATAGCAACTGGGAAGTGTTTCCTATAGATTAGCAAGGAGGTGGTGGTGGGATTGAGCTTGAGATCTTTTTAAGTTACAGAGATTGAGCATCCCTTGTTCAGAATTTTTAGAACCAGAAATGTTTCCAGTTTGGGGATTTATGACATTTTGTAATAAGTTTGCCTATTACCTATCACCTATCAGAAATACTCCAAAATCCAAGATGTTTGGAGTTAGCTTACAATGTCTAAGGATTTGGCTTTCTGGAGACGCTCACCTACGTTTGCAAACAAAATTTCGAATACCAAGTGCTGGGAATGGCTAGGTTTGTTCTTGCATCTTCAAGGTGACATGCAAGATTCCTCTCACCTTGTGACTCTTGGCAGTCAGCTCATTTTCCAGGCTCATGCCTACTTGACTGCAGCCATGTTTGCCTGTACCCAGTGCTCGTGTAGCCATAGGCTTCTGGGGCCTCTCGTGATTCACTCATGCATTCCCTATATGGAATGGCTCTCCTCTGAAGACACCAGCTTCATCTTTGGGCTGGGGTGAGACACATCATCCTTCCGGGGAGGAGAGAACTATCCTGTGCATCCTGTGTTTCAACGTTTTACTCCACTCACACGCGACACTGTTGTGAGAACAGTTGCTTCTCTTTGAAGTTTTGGAAAGAAACATGAGAGACTTGGTGTCTTTTGGAGGAAGAAAAAGGCAAGCAGGAATACAGATTTTTCTCCACATGCCTTCACAATGTAGGACTCTCTAAGACTCCGTGCAGCAAATATTCAAAGAAAATGGATTGAAGCTTTCCCATTGAATGGTCCAAGTCCTGGTACAAATTCCCTAGAGCCTAAAGTTAAGGTATAACTTTCTTTTATTCTACCTGTCTCATCATAACTACTATGGTCACCGTTACAACTTGTTTTGCCAGAGTTTGTATTTTTTTTTAAATGCTTTTTTAAGGATCAGCAAGAGAGCTCATCAAGTAAAAGTACTTGCGACCAATCCTGATAGCATCTGTTCAGTACTCAGCCTCTAGAACCCACTAGTGGGAGAGAAGTGACTCCAGCAAATTGCCCTCCTCCGTTCACATGCATGAAAGGGCCTGTGCTGTGAGTGTGTGCGTGCGCAGACACACACATACAAGCTAATGTTAAAAAAAAATACAAAGCTAATGTTAAAAGAAAAATACTTACCAATTGTATATTCAGCACAGCCTACCTTAAAGAACCATATAATGACATTGAAGTTTTAGCATGAGAGAACTAATCTTTCAAGTCAAAGAAGCCCTTCCTTTGAAAAGTCTTTTTGCTAAAAGATAACACATTAGCGACAGAAACCACAAGCCATTTGCCAGCTGCTAACACCCTAGTGAGAAATAGTTAATCACAGTTCTGACAGGTCCTTTGGAAGGCTAATAAATACAGGTCTGTTTATAGAGAAGGACTGGTGGGCCATGGGAGAGTATGGGTGAGTACTTCAGGAGAGTGCGATGGTTGCTGGAGCTCAGAGAGAGGACTGATAGGGTATACTGATTCTACAGCTCTCTGTGCTAAGTGGAAAGTCAGTAGAACAGCAAAATTCAATCCCCAGACTGCTCTGTCACCATGTTTGAACAGGAGTGTGAGTCGGCATCTGTGTATACGGGCTGGCTTGTGGGAAACACCCCACACTGGTTCAGATATGAGTCTGCCCTACTCTACTTTTTACCATAGAACAGTGAGACCTTTTCTGAGCATCATAAAATCCCATTCCATTCTCAGCCAAGTGGATGATGAATTCTCAAGCTCTCTGCATGAATTAAAAGAGTGATGTAAGTGAAGGAGTCGGCAAGGCATAAAATAAGCCCTCAAGAAATGCTCATTGCATTCAACAGCCTACTGAGTTACATGAAGGCTTACTTATTCTGTGACTGAAACTCCTGTGTGTGTGTGTGTGTGTGTGTGTGTGTGTGTGTGTGCCTGACTGTGTGCACGCGTGCATGTGAGGTGATGTCCCCTGAGAGTATTTGTGTGATCAGAAACACCTAGTAAGAAAAATGGTATGTATCTGCAGCTTTCCTACGAGGATTAGCTGGGGGAGGGAGGGCAAACTGGGAAGAAGATGTTAGCCTGGGAGAAGATGTAAGAGCCAAGAAGCAAGTCAACCACTTTGGAACCACTTGGCTTAAAGCACAGGAGGAATGAGGAGGAAAGATGAAACCGGATACAGCTTGATGAGTTGTTCGCATCTAGAAGTCTTCCATGAATAAAATCATGTGCCTGGTAGACTATATGTAGTCTACCACAGAGGCGTTGCTGTTACTGAGACTGGTGTAGCTTCAGGATAAATTTGGTGGATGGACAGTATCATCAAGGACTCAGGCGGTCCCCATCCTTCTCAGGGTGCTGGCATCTGCCCTCCGCTGCAGAGAACTGTTCATAAGCACCTGGCATTGCTTCCTCAAACAACACTGTCTGGCTAGTGGAAAATAACAGAAGAAGTAACCTATAAATACAGCAAAGCCCAATTTATTGCTCACTGCAGCAGTGTAGCCACTACCTCAGCAGGGTCGCAGTAAATCCAGATGGGGGAAAGGCACAAACAAAATATTTATGATGTTTTGTTTGGTTGAGGTTGGTCTTTCTACGCAGGAGTCTAATAAAAATCAGAGGAAGTTTGTGGCTCTGTGGGTTAAAATTGGTATGCACAGCAAGGGGGGCATTTACTAAGGGAGTTTTGAAGAGAGCAGTAAATATCTAGACAGGGATGAGACTACGTTTCCTGCTCAAACTCACTAAGCTATTTATGACAACTAAAGCTCTGTGTGTGTGTGTGTGTGTGTGTGTGTGTGTGTGTTAAAAATATGCTGAGTCACATTAAATATATGAGTTCAGAGACGCAATGAAGCTAAACTGTCAGTTCTTCTCGAATTTATACATTTAACATACTTCCAACAGAACTCCTAGAAGGAGTTAAGTATAGACATACACAAGCTGATTCTAAAATCCATAGCAAAAGAGTCTAAACTGTGGGCGGGTAATATTGCCTAGTGGTAGCATACCACTAGGGTCTGTTCAATCTCCAGTACCACCAAAGATATGCATCCTATATCTCTGCTACTGAGTAGCTTTCTGCTTACAGGACCAACACAAAGCTCAGGCAACAGCAGAGAGACCAGATACCTGCCTACAAATGGGCAACTAGGGAACATGGAAGAATAGTTTAGTGGAGCAAGAGATAACTTTCAAAGAATTCATTACAACAGTTGGCGATCCCATGACAGAAGAATTGAGAGCTTGGCCCTCTGTCTGGTAACTTGCTCCAAAATGAAAAATAAAATGGATGTGCATTTCATTTTTAAACATAAAATACAAAATCAAAGAAATCACTAGAAAAAAATAAAACCTGAAATATATTTGTGGCCTTGCCTAGGCAAAGAGTTTGACATAAAAATCAAAGGCCAGAAGTGAAAATTCTTACTGAGATTAACTCGATTTTATTAAAAGTATTTTTTTTCTCTTGCTTCATAGAGTGCTGTAGTCTGGAAGAAAAATGTTGGCAGATTGTACCTCTATCTGAGAACTTGAATGTTCAAATCTTCCTAAACTCAATAACAAGCAAAGTTTAAACGCACAGGAGATTTGGGGGGGACCACCAAATAAGATATGCACAAAAAAAATTGTGCACCTTGAAAAATGTTCAACATCATGGTGGCTGGAAAAACAGAAAGCAGCAGAGCTTGTTGTGATCAGAATATAAAATATCCTATACAAGGTCTGGTGCTTGAACACTTGGACTCTAGTTGGTACCAAGGTTATAACATTTAGGAAATGGAGTCTTTCCAGGAGGACGTATATCACTGGATGAGATGGGACTTGAGGGTTTCTAGCCTGGCTCCACTTTCCTCCCTCCCTCTCCTCTCCTAACCCCTCCCCTCCCCTCCCCTCCCCTCCCCTCCCTTCTCCTCCCCTCTCCTCTCCTCTCCTCTCCCTCCCCTCCCCTCCCTTCTCCTCCCCTCTCCTCACCTCTCCTCTCCCTCCCTCTCTCCTCTCCTCTCCTCTCCTCTCCTCTCCTCTCCTCTCCTCTGCTCTCCTCTTTTCTCCTCTGCTCTCCTCTTTTCTCCTCTGCTCTCCTCTCCTCTCTCCCTCCCTCCCTCCTTTCCTCTCTTCCTCCCTCCCTTCCTTATACAGGAATATGTATATGACCTCTGTACCTCCTGACTGAGAAGTTGGCCCATGTTCCTGTTGTCGTGCCTTCCCTGTGATGAGTGACACTTCCCACTCTAGAACTGTAAACCAAAAGAAACCCTCTCTCACCTAAGTTCCTTCTTGTCAAGGCATTCTGTCACAGCAACAGAAAGGTGACCCATACAGTGCTACACCACTATAGTCCTGTTTTAATAGAGGATAAACAGCATGTCACACATATACACAAAGACACATAAATCCTCTATGTGACATCTGAGGCTCTCCAGCACACATTCGATGCCATCTTTACCATAATCTCAATGGAAAAACACCTAGAATACAGTAAAATAACTTCAGATAAAAAATGACCAGACCAACTGCCGAAACCGGGGATCGAACCAAGGACCTTTAGATCTTCAGTCTAACGCTCTCCCAACTAAGCTATTTCGGCGTTAAAAACTGCATGGTATTGGTACAGTGACAGGCAGGAGGATCAATGGAACAGGATTGAAGATCCAGAAATGAACCCACACACCTATGGCCACTTGATCCTCGACAAAGAGGCTGAAAACATCCAATGGAAAAAAGATAGCCTTTTCAACAAATGGTGCTGGTTCCACTGGAGGTCAGCATGCAGAAGAATGAGAATTGATCCATCCTTGTCTCCTTGTACTAAGCTCAAATCCAAATGGATCAAGGACCTCCACATAAAGCCAGACACTCTGAAGCTAATAGAAAAGAAACTGGGGAAGACCCTTGAGGACATCGGTACAGGGAGAAAGTTTCTGAACAGAACACCAATAGCATATGCTCTAAGAGCAAGAATTGACAAATGGGACCTCATAAGGTTACAGAGTTTCTGTAAGCAAAGGACACCATCAAGAGGACAGATCAGCAACCAACAAATTGGGAAAAGATCTTCACCAATCCTACATCAGATAGAGGGCTAATATCCAATATATATAAAGAACTCAAGAAGTTAGACTCCAGAAAACCGAACAACCCTATTAAAAAATGGGGTACAGAGTTAAACAAAGAATTCTCACCTGAAGAACTTCGGATGGCAGAGAAGCATCTTAAAAAATGCTCAACTTCATTAGTCATTAGGGAAATGCAAATCAAAACAACCCTAAGATTTCATCTTACACCAGTCAGAATGGCTAAGATTAAAAATTCAGGAGACAGCAGGTGTTGGAGAGGATGTGGAGAAGGAGGAACACTCCTCCACTGCTGGTGGGGTTGCAAATTGGTACAACCACTCTGGAAATCAGTCTGGCGGTTCCTCCGAAAACTGGGCACCTCACTTCCAGGAGATCCTGCTATACCACTCCTGGGCATATATCCAGAGGATTCCCCACCATGTAATAAGGATACATGCTCTACTATGTTCATAGCAGCCCTATTTATAATTGCCAGATGCTGGAAAGAACCCAGGTATCCCTCAACAGAAGAGTGGATGCAAAAAATGTGGTATATCTACACAATGGAGTACTATTCAGCCATTAGAAACAATGAATTCATGAAATTCTTAGGCAAATGGATGGAGCTAGAGAACATCATACTAAGTGAGGTAACCCAGACTCAAAAGGTGAATCATGGTATGCACTCACTAATAAGTGGTTATTAACCTAGAAAACTGGAATACCCAAAACATAATCCACACATCAAATGAGATACAAGAAGAAAGGAGGAGTGGCCCCTGGTTCTGGAAAGACTCAGTGAAACAGTATTCGGCAAAACCAGAACGGGGAAGTGGGAAGGGGTGGGAGGGAGGACAGGGGAAGAGAAGGGGGCTTACGGGACTTTCAGGGAGTGGGGGGGGCTAGAAAAGGGGAAATCATTTGAAATGTAAATAAATTATATCGAATAAAAAAAAAAAGAAAAAAAAATGACCAGACCAGCAAGGACTCCAGCCCCTACATAGTTACATCAGAGAAATGAACACTTGTGTTTGTGCAGAAACTTACACTAACTGAAGTGTGTCCATTCAGCTGAATAGTGATTACCAACAAATATAAACAGACAAAACTGATTGTTGAGGTTGAATTGTGTACCTCTGGGAGATACCTCACTCTGTCTAACCACCCCTACAACATTGGAATGTGCTCTTTTTGGAAACAGTAATCATGGATCTAAGTGAGTTGTAAGATAGTCCTCTAGGCCAATCTATCAATTTAGAAGGGGACAGCAACATGAAGACTGGCTGGGAGAAGGCTGTGTGACTGTAGAAGCAGACACCGGAGTTATACACTTGTAAGTTCAGGGTCAGCATTTTCTGACAAACTACAAGAGTCTATGAAGAAACTAGAAAGAGTTCCTATAGAGAACTTAGGCTTGATTGCCAGTTTCTTAATTTCAGAATTACAGCCTCCAGACCCTGAGAGACAGGAGGCTTCCCTTATTGTTTTTAGGTTACTTTTGCGTGTCCAGTTGTTTGCCCGCAAGTATGTCTGTGCACCCTGTGTACACCTGATGTCTGAGAGAGCAGAAATGGCTGTCAGATAACCTGGAACTGGAGTTACAGATGGCTGAGAGCTGCTATGAGGGTGAGGGGAATCAATCAAACTCAGGTCCCCTGGAAAAGCACCCAGTGCTCTTAACTGCTGAGCCCTCTGTTATGTTGTTTTCAGGTGTCAGATTTGTGGGATGTTTTTATCATAGTGCTTGGAAGCCAATGTTATTGACACATGCAAAGACATAATGAGTCAGATTGGAGCAGAAAATGTTAAAAATTGAGGCAGATCTGAGGGATGAAGTACACACACAAAAAAATGTAATAGTTTAGCTGTCTATGATGTTATCAACGCTGACAAGAGGCAGGGGCTATCCTGAATGTGAGATAAAGGACTTTGGGACTCACAGAACCTCAGCCAACCATTTTCTAATCTGTTCCTCCAGGCCTCAATCTGCGGACACCATGCAGTGGCACACCCAGATAAGCACTGTATGCACGGTGGCCTTTTGTCAAATGGATACCACCACCTTAAAAAAATGGTCTCTGGGAAATCCTTTCAAGCTGTCCCTGAGAAGGAGACCATTCCCATTCTATCTGCCAGGAAATAAATCTGTCTCCAGCAGCAGAGTAAGAAGCCGCCTCTATCTTAGCAAACAGTCCTGAAACTTCCAAAGCAAACAAACAGCCTTGAAAGGAGCCTGCAGTAATAGCTGTCTCGAGATGTACAGAAGCACAACAGGCTCTAGCCACAGAAGTTCCAATACTAAAATGATCCAATTTGTACCATTTTTTATGGTCTTCTGCAAAAGACTGAGGTTTTGTGATGGGCAGCTGAGATCATTGCTTCAGTGGGGTTAAGGGAGGCTGAAGGTGACAGAGAGCAGAGACATGATAGAGCTACTGAGATAGGATGCTGCTGCGACCGAGGCCTGGTTCTCCTGCAACATGCTGTATACACCAGGCTGAACTCAAACTCACCATCCACCAGCCTCCAAATGTTGGCACTAGAGCTGTCAGACCATTGGAGCACATTGTTCTTCTGCATGAATTGATGAGCATGTCAAGATTCATAATGGCAGAGCTGAGGATGTAGCTTACTTGGTTCAGTAAAATGGTGCCAAGCATGCTTGAAGACTTGGGTGTGATCATGTGCCATGGGCTTGGTGACACACAACTGCTATCCTAGGACTCATTATGTAGAGGCAGGAACATCAGAAATTCAGAGTTATACGCAGCTATATACCAGCTTTGGCTCAAAAGCCTGTCTCAATAAAGTCAGACAGTACTGTGAAAGAAATCTTTGCTGAAACTAAAATAAAAAAAAAAATAAAGAAGAAGAAAAAAAAGAAAGAAAGGAAGGAAGGAAGGAAGGAAGGAAGAAAGAAAGAAAGAAAGAAAGAAAGAAAGAAAGAAAGAAAGAAAAGAAAAGAAAAGAAAAGAAAAGAAAAGAAAAGAAAAGAAAAGAAAAGAAAAGAAAAGAAAAGAAAAGAAAACCTGGAAGACCTCAAATCATGGGGTGTCCTTTCGTGTGGAGCTCACTTTTTCTGCAATGCTCCCCTGTTTAAGGGATGGGTGATCAGAGGAGGTTTGGTCTGAGCAGTTTACACAAGCCTAGGAAAGTTCATGTATACAAGTCTACAGGAAACACACACAATAAAGTCTTTGAGAATTAGAAGACAAATATTAGGTTTCGAATGTCTCATCCTGACATTTGCTTAGTTTCAGAGGAGTATGTCTCCAGAGGGGTGGGGGAGGGGAGGGACCAGTTCTCCAATTGTGCCAACTTGCAATTACTTTCAAGAAACCAATTACATGATCTATTTCTTTAAAAGATAAAGTTTTGACCTGACCTCCTTGGCTGAATCAGAAGAGCAGGATTTCCTGCCAAGGTGTAGGCATTTTTTCATTTTGGAAATGAAATGAAATGCAGCATTACACCTGACCTCTTTCCCCATCACAAACCAGGCCATCTGCCCTGAGTTTTAATTTATTTTCTTATTTCTCCTACAGAACATTGCCACTTTAAACTCTAAGCCTGTGTCCTAAGGCAAAACTGATGCATTGGGGAGCTAGCTTAGAAGGTGGTTAATTAATTCCATAACAAATATGTTTGACCTCCTATTAGCAAGGCTTTCTGCAAGGAATAGATATCATGTGAAAATTATGGACTCAGGTCAATAAATACAGCAGCTGGGTGAGAATCATTGTGGCTGCATTCATTCCAATACAGAAGGTCTAACATTTCATCTGTGACTTGTTTTGTACCAAATCAGTTACTTTCCTGAAGCTCTCAGTTCTAGAGGAATGAGAAGAAAATTAATTACCAGACCATGCTTAAAGATGTCACCTGAAAATACTGAATTCATTGTTATGTCAAGTCTCCTAATATTATTTTTCTCCATGTTCGGAATGGAAATCAGTTTAAGTAACTTGTATCCCTCTTCCTCTGAATCCTGCCATGCCCAGTCCCCAAAGAAGATCAACACACATGGCTAACACTTTCTCCCTGTCACCCACAACCCTAAGCTGTGTTATGTAACAGCCACATAGTTTTATTTGACTCCCCAGTCTTCTTGTCATTGAGTATCACAACTTTTTAAGGATAAAGCAATTTGGGGCACAATTACAAACCAAATTTATGCAGCAGAATTGTTTGACTGACCAGTTCTACCCTAGCTCCACTTTAGTGGGCAGAATAAACTTACTATGACTCTAAGCAGAGAAGCCATAAAGAATAGGACTCTGCATCTAAGACTTGACTTCCCAATGTCACTGATTGGAGGAAGAGATGTGATCAAACAAATGGTTCTTTGGCTACTGAGACAGTGATATGTTTCTCATAAAAAAGCCTAGCAAATGTTTACTCAAAACATCCAACTTTCTCCTAGGTAGATCTTGTCCATTCTGAACTTTGGAGGAAGTGATGTTGCAGGTTCCAAGCATTTGCCTCATTTTCTCTTCAGCATTTAGCAATGCTGGCACAGCTCCATCAAACTCCAACACAATCCTTCATAGGCTCCAACCTAACCTTAACCCTAACCCTAACCCTAACACTAACACTAACACTAACACTAACACTAACACTAACACTAACACTAACACTAACACTAACACTAATACTAACCCTTCTCTCGCCCTCACTTATAGCCCGAATCACCGATTTTGTGCCATCCCAATGTCTTCCCAAGACAATGCCTTGCTTCAATTTGCTCATGGTATTGATAAAGAGATTTGTGGCCCAGATCTTTCTCAGTAAATCATTGAACAACTACTTTGTTTTTATTCCATTAATGATAAGGAGTCTTTGTTATTGAGCCACAATCTAAGAATTCTAAAGTTCAACCTCGGCATCCTCTATCAAATATTTCCAAGTCATAAAAAAACCCAGGTTTCTTGTATGCTTTAGTTTATTTAAAGAATATTTGGGGTGTTTCTAGCTATGTAGCTCAATATGTATTGAGTTAATGCATCAGACACAGGAACTCTTCTAGAAAGGGCTGGTCCTTGTCAGGAAAGCTCTGGTGGTCCTTGGGATGCTGCTTATTAAAGATAAAATGAACAATGAAATGAAAGGGGAGTACTGAACAAAATTAATAACATGCTGGAAATTAGGGAAGAAAGCAGGGGATGTGATCCCCCAAACACTGCAAAGCAAATAACAATCACATTATAGAAAATTTACACTGTTGTAGTGGTTTGAATATCCCTGGCCCAAGAAGTGGCACTATTTGTAGGTATGGCCTTGTTGGAGGAAGTATGTCACTGTGGGCATGATCTTTAAGACCCTCATCCTAGCTGCCTAGAAGCCAGTCTTCTTCTAATGGCCTTCAGATAAAGATATAGAACTCTCAGCTCCTCCTGCATGATGCCTGTCTAGATGCTGCCATGTTCCTGCCTTGATGATAATGGATTGGACCTCTGAACCAGTAATCCAGCCCCAATTAAATGTCCTTGTAAGAGTTGCCTTGGTCATGATGTCTCTTCACAGCAGTAAAACCCTAACAAGACACACTGTGTTGCTAAGATTTTGTCAACTTGACACAAACTGAGGTCACCTGGGAAGAGAGAACCTCAGTTGAGAAATGGCTTCTATCATATTGGCCTCTGGGTATATCTCGGGTATTTTCTCAACTAATGATGAACCTGAATGGGCCAATCCCACTCTAAGCAATACAACCCCTGGGCAGGTAGTCCTGGCTTATTTAAGAAATCACATTAGGTGAGCAGTATTGATTTCTGTCTCTGCCCCTGCTTGTGCCCATGCCACAGTTTCCCTCAGTTATGGACTGTGATCAGGGCATGCAAGCCAAATAAACCCTGCTAGGCCAGAGATGCTTTGAGTCATGGTATTTTATCATAGCAACAGAACCTGAATTAATGTATGCCCAAGGTCAAAATGAGTATTAGAAGTTTGTGAAGAACTGTAAATCCAGATCAGCAGGAGTGTCAGTGGTGAGGTGTGTGAATAAGCGACTCAGTCTGAGCATATGCACATCACCAATGACCAGCAGCAGCCAGAGAGGGACACAAGCCAATATTTTCGACTATGGGAGAATACTGATTACCTCAGAGTCTCTTCCAAGTACACACACCGTTGTAGCTTGAGTTTTGTTTGTAACATGGTGTAAACACCATGACTAAAAGCAACTAAGAGAAGGAAAGACATGTTCTATCTTACACTTTCATGGTCACAGTCTGTTATTAAGGGAAGTTAAGGCAGAAACTCATCTAGGAACTAAAGAAGAAATCATGGAGAAGTGTTTATGAGCTAGCTTGTTGGCTTGCGATCAATCTTATACAGCTCAGGACTACGTACCAAAAGATGTTGCTGCCCACAGTGGTCCTCCCTACATCAATTATCCATCAAGAGAATGACTTTCCCACAGGCAGGATGATCTAATCCAGGAAATTCTTAGTTGAGATTTTCTCTTCCTAGTTGACTCTAAGCTTCGCCAAGTTGATAATAAAAACTAACCAACAATTCAAAAGAGGAAGAGGAAGAGGGCAGAGGAGAAACTGCAATGTTTTATTTCTGTGGAAGGAAACTGTATATGATATTTAGATGATCCTTGTTAGTCAAAGAGTAATAACTATACTGTAAGTAGCCAAACAAGATGGGAAAATGAGAAGCTAAGAGAGACTATTTAAATCTGAAAGGCTAAACCTAAATTACTTGTTGATCTTTGACCCAGTTATGAAGTTCTCTATTATTTTATTGGGAATACGCGAAAGCTAGAATTATTAGCTCAATTTAAAATAGAGAGACCTGAATCCACTGCTTGATTAGACTTGAGGAAAGGAACTACAATTTCTTTGATTCTCAAAATGAGCATAAAATAAAATGAATGCTAAGTCTACTTTAAACAAAATGAAATGAGAAGGGTAGAAAAAATGTTGCTTCCATTAAAGTTGAGTAAGAGAAGGAAAGGACATCAAAGATGCCGTGGTCTAACACTAGTAGCTCAGCTACAGACCAGTGTTATCATTGGGAACTGCTTAATAAACCAGCAGACTAATTGGTCTAGCAAAATTTTGTCCTTGAGACTATAATGAAAATACATGGCATTATACTTTTTAAAGTGTTAAATGGAGAAAAAAAATCAACATCTCTTTGCATGTACTTACAAATATATACAAGCCAATCACATAAATTCACAAACTGTACTCACTAAATATCCAGGCTATGGGAACAGTAAGGAGGCAGTTGACGTTGTATTAAAATTTATTTCTAAGCATAATTTAGTTACTCTCTCAACTGTATTTTCCTCAGTTTAGATAAGAGTTTCCTTAATTCAGTAAATCTATTTTACTCTTAATGACAATCAATTAGTAGAAGTTGCTCATTGAGAAATAATCTCACTCTAAATTCCACCTTTCTCATTCTGTCTTCTGTTGCATGTAATTTTAAAAACATGCTTGCTACTTTGCCCTGGGCTGCACTCTCAGCTTAGTTCTGCCAACAGCCAGCCTGGTGTCACTCAGCTCTGCCAAAAGTCAGCTGGCCATTTTTCCTAGGAGCTACGATTCCTCCCTCAGCCCTTCTCAGCCAGCTTTGCCAAGCCTCCAACAACTGCCCCAGTTGCCCCACTTCTCCTTCTGCCCACCTTAGTGCTACAGAAGGAAAACATCAGACGTTTCTATATCTGAAAACTAGCCAGATAAGTCAGTGGCTGGGTGAAGAATTCTCTGCACTAATCTTATCAATTATTTCTCTCTATAGTTCTTGGCCCCAGCTCAAGGCAGAGAGGACAAATTCTAGGGCCTCAAGACCTACATGTCTGCAGCTTCTGCCTTGCTCCGAAGCCTGGTCCAATAAATTCTTCTGTATCCCTTCTCTTCTTCCAGGGACCTGGAAGTCCCACCTTTTCCCCTTTGTCCAGCAATTGGCTTCTGCCTCCTTTATTGACACAATCAAGAACCAATTAGGGAATCAATGCCTCTCCCTACAGTCTTCCTCTCCTATTATTTTCCCCTCCTCTTGTCCTTTTTCTTCTCTCTCCCTCATTAGCCCTGATTCTGTCTTCTATTGTTCTAATTTATGAATACAAGAAGCAAGCTGCCCAAGTGAAGACGAGGTTGCTTTTGTTCACTGACTGAACAAATGCCGAGATCCACACAAGGCTCTAGAGTTGTTGCTGGCTGCTGTTGCCTATGTGAAGGAGCATGGCTCTACCCCTAAACAGGAAGGAGGCATAGCAGAATGGGTAGTACATGGTTCTATCAGAACAAGCCACTGAAAGACCCCAGTGCGAGAGAGAAGGTTTCACAGCCCAAGGGTAAGGATAAGTCATTTCTCCATGGACACATGGAAACATCAATATATCACATTCTTTAAAATATTCTAAATATAAGAAGAAAATGTTAAATTTCAATAATACTCTGATAATTTGACACATTTTCCCCTGGAAGTTAAAGTTTTTGAGATTTAGGATAGTCCCAGTGAAGTTAAGGAGAGTAAGAGATATCCTTGTGTTTCCAAGAACAGTGTAGTATGTGTTGTGAATAAAAAGGAGATTCTTGTGTCACTTTCACTTGTTGCGTTGGCACTTTTTAAGCAAGAGTTTTTTTTCTCAAGTCATAGGACAGGATCTCAAAAGAAACACATTTATAAAAGCAGCATAGCACTTTCTTTCAGCATTCAGTAAAGATGTAACCTTCAGCAGAGCAGGTGTTCCCTGAAAGGGTGGAAGGACTCTCCAGTTCCCCCAAAGAAGAGACTGAGATAAGGCTCTCACTGATAGCAATGTATCTCAGGAAAAAAAAAGGAAGAGAAAGAGAAGGGACTGAATGGAAGGAGAGGTGGGAAAGAGAGGAGGGAGAAAGGAAAGGGAGGGAAGGGGAGCAAAGAGGAGGGGAGAAGAGGGAGTCTGTAATAGAGTTGAAAAGTAAGTACCACCCTCTTGAAGGCCACCAGGTGGAAAAAACTCCTCAGCCTGACAGCTGATGGCTGCCTGGGGGTATACATACATTCTCCCAGCTTCCCAACACTGTGCTTGCATGAGAGTCAAGGGAGCTCCTGTTCTGCCCAAGCAGAGGGGTGGAATACTGAAAGACCCTTTGTTTAGCAAACTGAAAAGAAAATGGCACCTTGAATCTTTACTCCCAGAATTGTGCTCAAACAGAAAAGCTGGGGCTGGGATCCCATGACCCAAGGCTTCCTCTACAAAGTTGCACTAGGATTGCCTTTCCTGATGCTAAATAGAAGCAGCATTCAAACCTCCAAGAAAGAAAAAACATAAAAGACTGCAATTTATTCTATTTGAATTATCTTGTAAGAATGCATTGAGGATAAGATGTAGCCACCCCCTACCATATGTCTGTTTGTTAGCTTTTCTTCAACCTGAGAAATATTGTACACCAAATTCCAAATCAAATACTTGGATATAAAAGGATTTCTTGTCTTGCTGCCTTAGCCTTGAAGTCTTGCAGCCTTCTGTTGTTTGGAGAGGAATTGACACTAGAATGGAGAAAATAGGCAAGAAGCTGCAAGCAGGAGCAAACAGATGGATCATGTAGGCTTCACCAAAGGAGCAAGCAGTAATTATTTTTATCTCTGAATTGTGCTCTTATTTGTATTTGACTATGTGTTCTACCCATCGCCAGTGCAGGATAATGCTGTTTCCTTTGCATAATACTGACAAGCTTTCATTCTATGCCTGCAAGGATTTATCATTAAATGTCTAAATGGGGGTAGAAGTCTATGCTTTGGAGACCAAGTTCACAGAACTTAACACAGCATTTATAAGTGCTTATGTGATTAAAGTATTTCACAATAAAGTCTGCTTTGTAAGACTATTTGAGAATGTAATATATTATTTGTCCAACTTCTGAAAAGTTTAAATTTGATAACATTAAATTTTAGCATATATAGCACAATATATGTCTTAGGGTTTCTATTGTGAAATAAGACACCGTGACCAAAAGAAATTCAGAGAAGGAAAGAGTTAGTATCATCTTATGGCTTGTAGTCCATCATCCAGCAAAGTGACAGCAGGCACTTAAGGCAGGAGCTAATGCAGAGACTACATAGGAATGCTGCTTACTGGATTGCTCCTCATGGCTTGGTTAACGTACTTTCTTAAAGGAACCAGGACCACTGCCAAGGGATGGCACTGGCCATAGTGTGCTGTGTCCACTCACTTCAACCACTAATTAAGAAAATGCATCTTTTAAGATGCTTTTCAGCCATCTGAAGTTCTTTGGGTGAAAATTCTTTGTTTAACTCTGTACCCCATTTTTAATGGGTTACTTGGCTTTCTGGGGTCTAACTTCTTGAGTTCTTTGTATATATTGGATATTAGTCCTCTATCTGATGTACGGTTGGTGAAGATCTTTTCCCAATTTGTTGGTTGCTGATTTGTCCTTTTGATGGTGTCCTTTGCTTTACAGAAACTTTGTAATTTTATGAGGTCCCACTTGTCTATTCTTAATCTCAGAGCATACGCTATTGGTGTTCTGTTCAGGAACTTTCCCCCTGTACCGATGTCCTCAAGGGTCTTCCCCAGTTTCTTTTCTATTAGCTTCAGAGTGTCTGGCTTTATGTGGAGGTCCTTGATCCATTTGGAGTCGAGCTTAGTACAAGGAGACAAGAATGCATCAATTCGCATTCTTCTGCATGCTGACCTCCAGTTGAACCAGCAACATTTGTTGAAAAGGCTATCATTTTTCCACTGGATGTTTTCAGCTGCTTTGTCGAGGATCAAGTGTCTATAGGTGTGTGGGTTCATTTCTGGATCTTCAATACTATTCCAGTCATTAGGGAAATGCAAATCACAATAACCCTGAGATTTCACCTTATACCAGTCAGAATGGCTAAGATTAAAAATTCAGGAGACAGCAGATGTTGGCGAGGATGTGGAGAAAGAGGAACACTCCTCCACTGCCTGGGGGGTTGCAAATTGGTACAACCACTCTGGAAATCAGTCTGGCGGTTTCTCAGAAAACTGGGCATGTCACTTCCAGATGATCCTGCTATACCACTCCTGGGCATATACCCAGAGGATTTCCCAGCAGGTAATAAGGATACGTGCTCCACTATGTTCATAGCAGCCCTATTTATAATAGCCAGAAGCTGGAAAGTAGCCAGGTATCCCTCAATGGAAGAATGGATGCAAAAAATGTGGTATATATACACAATGGAGTACTATTCAGCCATTAAAATTAGTGAATTCATGAAATTCTTAGACAAATGGATGGAGCTGGAGAACATCATACTAAGTGAGGTAACCCAGTCTCAAAAGATTAATCATGGTATGCACTCACTAATAAGTGGATATTAGCCTAGAAAATTGGAATACCCAAAACATAATCCACACATCAAATGATGTACAAGAAGAACAGAGGGGTGGCCTGGTTCTGGAAAGACTCAATGTAGCAGTATAGGGCAAAACCAGAACAGGGAAGTGGGAAGGGGTGGATGGGAGAACAGGGGGAGGGAAGAGGGCTTATGGGACTTTCGGGAAGTGGGGGCCAGAAAAGGGGAAATCATTTGAAATGTAAATAAAAATATATTGAATAAAAAAAAGAAAAAAAGAATTTTCTATATAATTTCTATTTCTTACTTTATCAAGCCATTATATGATAAGTGATGGGGAAACTACATAAAATTTTTTAAAATAATGGCCTAAGGAAAAAAAAAGAAAATGCAACACTGACTTAAACACAGGCAAATCTTGAGAAAGAATTTTCTCAATTGAGAGTTCCTTTCCTCAAATGATACTAGTTTGTGTCAAATTCACATAAAACTAGCCAGCACAATATATAACAACATAGGACATAATGCTATTTATGTAGAGGGATTAAAATTTTAATAAATGTGATAAAAAATAGATCAAGAAGCACCTTTAATTAAATTTTGCATTCATAGTCTGTTTCCCCTTAAAAATTATAGAAATGTATACATATAATATGAAAATAGTGGTATATATTATGTATGGCAGCCTTTCTAAAAAGTAAGTAAGTAATCTTAAAACTTTTTAAAATAAATTTGACAGTGTATTGCTTTCTAATAAAGCCCTTGTATTTTATTATGGGATATAAATTATAAATATTCAAAAATTCATTCTTGAATATTTGAATATTGGTAATCTTTCTATTATAATTACTACTGTAAGGAGTGGTTTTGAACATATATCCAAGATCACATGTGGGAAAATTTTATTGTGATTATTTCCTGGAAGTGGGAGAGTTAAAACACAGGCTACATATTGGTAAGACGTAGTTGGCAGAGAGTTGAGATTTAATTACATGGAGCAATGCAAATTTAACTTTTTCCTCTGGCTTAAAGCAACAACAACAAAAAGATAAATTGTATAAAATATGTAATATCTTGGACATGGAGCAAAAGCATACCACGGTCCCTGGGAAAGAACCACTTTGTTAAGCCCTTATTGCCATCTGGAAATATAAGCCACAGACCCATGTGGAGCCTGCAGGTAACTGGAGCTGTGAAGCTGGAACTAAGTCTCAAGAAGACCAATGTGCTCTACATTAGTAAGACAGTGGCAAACTGGACAGCTCCAGAGAGCTCTAAAGCATCCCACACAGGTGGACAGTGAAGTTCTGTCCTTGTGTGCATATGAGGAAGCTACCTGAGTCTGGGAAAGATTCAGAAGGATGAAAAGATCTAGAGCAAGCGCTCACACAGTGAAGAAACAGTTGCTGCTCCCAAGAGCATACCAGAAGTTTCTAAGATGCCCACATACTGGGTAAGCACATGGGAGGGTCAGACTTCAATGACTGACCCAAAACAGATCTTTCTTAGTGTGAATGTAATGTATTTCAAGAGCCACACTGTAAAGAATAATATGTCTCAGAGTGAATTAACTTAATCCTAAACAAAAGAGAGACCCCCTTTGACCCCAGCAGGTGGTAGGCAACTGTAATTCCAGATACTCATAAGACTGACACAGAAGGATTGCGTGAGCTTGGGAGTTATAACCCATACTGAGCAATATAACAAAATGTTATCTACAAAGGAAAAAATTAAGGACTATTTACAGATGGGTAAAGATATCCACAAACTAAATAAGTAAAGTCACAATATCTGATGTTCAGGAACAAATTTCCAAGCATAAAAGAAAAAAGAGCTGGGCAGTGGTGGTGCACGCCTTTAATCCCAGCACTTGGGAGGCAGAGGCAAGCGGATTTGAGTTTGAGGCCAGCCTGGTCTACAAAGTGAGCTCCAGGACAACCAGGGCTACACAGAGAAACCTTGTCTCGAAAAAACTAAAACCAAAACCAAAACCAAAACAAAAACAAAACAAAACAAAACAAAAAAGAAAAACATAATGTATAGAGAGGAAATCAGATGATCAACTTATAGAAACTCAGCCAGAACTCAAACAGATGTTAAAAATGACAGATAAGGAGGTACAGATTATTATAACTATTTTCCATATAGAGCAAGGTGAGTTCATGATAACACTGAGAGGTTGTGTCTTATGAAGTGTGTGGGCAAGATGTGTCTCCTGCCTCATCCTGACTGTGCACCTGACTCCAGAGGTTTAAATAGGAAAGATCTATACATAGACAAGTTGTATATAGACAGCCAAAGAAAGCACAGGTATGGCCACAGATGATACAGATGTAATTTTGATGGATTGTTTTAAAGATTTGACCAAAATGCTAGAAATAGAAAACACAATGTTAAAGTGAAAAAAGGAAAAAAAAAAAAAACACTGAATAGAATTAAGAGCAGATTGCATTATATTGTGGGGAAATTTTTATCTTCAATTGATAACAAAAATTATCCAAAATAAAATATCTTGTAAAGATAACTAGAAAAGCTATGAGTCTTAGGATAGTTGAAGAAGGTCAATATATTAGAATCCAGAAAGGAAAATGGAAGCAGAAAATGGAACAGCAATGATATGTTGGACAATTGAAAGGTTTTTAAATTTGATGAGGATGACAAAGTTTATATGGGAAAATGATAACTAGTAAAACTTTTGAATGTTTAGTAGGATGTTTTTTGCAATGACCAACACAGTTTAGAATTTAACTAACTATACTGGCCTTGGTTATTTGATCTCTGGGCAGAGTTATGTCCTCACAGAGCTTGGATTCTCTTACTCGACAATGATTTGGATGTCAGGCTGATGGACGAGGACAGAGTATAAGTGCATCAAGTTGAACTGAATTTATTTCTGAGCTGTTGTGGCAATGTGATTGTGTATTAAAATAACACACAATACCAAAGGGCGAGCAACGCAAATAAGTGGCTTTTCTCTCCTCTTGTTCTTGTGAATCTCACTAGTAAACACTTTCCTATTTGGAGAGAAAAAAAAATCCTACAGTCATGTGGTCTATTTAACATTGTTTTGCTTTGTTTAAAAAAAAATCTCTGCAAAGGATCTTTGTAAGAAGTGCAGCTGGATCAAGATGGTTGGGAAAATACTGATGAGTTTTTAAAATCATTCCTAGAAGGCACCACAGGCAGCCTAACTCTCTCGGAAAGCCATGAATGTAGCTTAGAGAGAGAGAGTTACTGAGTTCCAGACTGGGACAGTCTCAGTCTACAACATCTGTTTCCAGATCTTACCTTAGGATTGATTCAGCAACAGAGCCAACAGGAAGTTGGGAATGAGCTACTTGATAACAGACTACTTTGTAAATTAGTGACTCTACTATTGTTTGAGGAGTTGGACAAGAGATTTCAATGAGAAAATGAAGTGAAGGCTACAGAGAGGAAAGGTCTATTTGGGAGTGTTATTGTCAGAGCTATTCTTTTGAATATGGCTGTGTTTAAAAAGGAAGAAACCAACTTTTAAGAATGAAACATTTAAGACAGGAGCAAAAAGAGGGACAGTAGTATAATGTATGTAGGACTTAGATTAAATATGGCCAATTAGAACTTCTCAAGTGCATGAGTCGAATTAAATGTTAAGATGCAGCTTTTTACAGATTAAGCTTGAGTCTGTGCCTCTCCATTTCTCATAAACTCCCAGATGATATTGACAATGTGTCACTGTCAGGATCTGGAGTTCAAGATCCCCATAGAATTCTACCTAGGTTCACTGGCTACCTCAAAACAGATTTCAAATACAATGCCATCTCAGCTACAGACATTTCAGCATATATCCCTAAAATGTGAATTCATTTTAATGATGTCACCATAATTCCATTTTTTTAAAAAAAAATTAATAGTTGCCTGGTTACATTACCTGTCCTGTCATTATTCCAACACCACTGATTGCATTATAATTGTTTAATTTATTTCTTTCCTTCTTTTCTTTCTTTCTTTCTTTCTTTCTTTCTTTCTTTCTTTCTTTCTTTCTTTCTTTCTTTTTCTTTCTTTCTGTTTTGAGTTAACATTAAAATAAGTTCCCTACACTGCAGTCGGTCAATGGGGCAACCGTGCTCCAGCCAGCACATGCTTCCTTTCATCTGGAGGCATGCTCATAAGTACCTTCTGCCATACCCAGCTCTACACTGTTTGGCAACTCATTTTTAAGAAATTGAATAATTTGTCCTAAGAGTCTACAATAGTCTAATTTTTCTTGATGACAGAATCTTCATTAAGTTTTCCTGATGGCATGGTCTTCATTGAATTTTCTTGATGACAAGGTCTTCATTATGTTTTTCTGGTGACAGGTTTCCATTATATTTTTTTATGACATGTCTTTCAAGTATATCCTACTTGAAAGACTTCTATATCCTACAAATCACATTTACCCATTTTGATACACCCATGCCTGAATGCACACACAGACACTCAAACACATATTCTCCATCTCTGATTCCTGGAAAAGAGCTTCTAGGACCTTGGCTCTTCCTGGGGTCAGCTGCTACATATGCCTTCTTGCTCTGATATTTGCCTTTCCTTTTTGTCCCATCAGAGTTCCTCCATCCCTTAGAATGTACTCTGATTAGTTAGGGTTTTTGTTACTTGTAAAGAGACACTGTGAGCAAAACGACTCCTCTAAAAGAAAACATTTAATTATGGTTGGCTTACAGTTTCAGAAATTCGGTTCATTACTATCATGGCAGGAAGTGTGGCAGCATGCCAGAAGGTATTATGCTAAAAGAGCTGAGAGTTCTACATCTTGATCCAAAAGTAGCCAGAAGGAGGCTCTCTCTTCTGCACTGGGAAGGGGGTTGAGCACCAGGAGACCTCTCAGCCCACCTACACAGTGACACACTTCCTGCAACAAGACAACACCCATTACAAAGCCACACCTCCTAATAGTACCACTTCCCATGGGCAAAGCATATTTGAATTACCACATTCCAGAGAGTGGAATGTGGTATACCATACCAGAGAATAGAAACTCTCTGGCTCCCACAGGCTTATTCAAACACAATATTTTTGGGAAGCCATACCTAGACATAGTATAAGGCAAAATACATTCAGTTCAACTTCAGAAGCCCACACATTCTAGCAGTCTCAACAATGTTTAAACATCCAAAGTTCAAAGTCTCTTCTAAGATTTATCTCTTAACTCTAATCCCCTATAAAATAAAAATCAACAAGCATGTCACATACTTACAACATATCATAGCACAAAATGTCATAGTGAGGAAATACTGGACCAAAACAAGACCAAAAACCAACTGGGGAAACTACAAACTCTATCTCCACCTCTGCTGTCCAATGTAGACTGCAAAACAATTCTTTCTCCTGGGATGATTCCACTTCCTGTTAGCAACTTTACCTCTCAGATATCCCAAAGTTCTAGTATCGCTAATATATTGGTGTCTCTAAGGAAAGTTCAACTTCACAACTTCTTGTTCAAATGTCTGGAATCCACACATGATCTTCTGTGTTCTTCCAAAGGGTTTGGGTCGCATCTCCACCTCTACTCTCTGAAGCATTTAGGCTCTGGCTGAACTCCATTTCACTGCTGCTACTGTTCTTGTTGGTCATCCCATGGTACTGGCATCTCTAACATGCTGGAGTTTCTCACTGCAACTAGGCTTTACCAATAGTCTTTCATAGGCACTCTTTCTGGTGCTAAGCCTCAATTTCTTTGAATAACCGCTTCAGTCCTGGGCCTTCAACTTCCATTGAGGTTATACCTTCATCAATGGCCTTTCTTTGACTCTCATAGTGCCAAGCCACAGCTGCTCTTCATGACCCTTTTATGCCTTCAAATAATCCAGTCTACATGGGTGACTCTTATGCATTACCAAGTCTGACTGTTAGGAAGATATCTATCCCTGGAACACAGCTTCTTTGTACTCTCAGCAAAACATTTCCCAGAGGATTTTACTTCAGTGATGCTGGTTTCATCTTAATAACCACTAATTTCTTAGATTCAGCTAGCCAGCATCAATTGTACCAGTAACCCTTTCTGTTCTTGACTCTGAAAGCCAAAACCATATGGCCACAGTTGTTGATTTCTGCTAGAACACAGTACCCTCATCTATTATATCTTTACCAACTTTCTGTTTTTGATGATTTCCTTCACCATGTAAGTTCGGCAATCCTGAAAATTGCTCTGTAGACAGACCTTGAACTCAGAGATCTACATGTTTCTGTCTCCTGAGATAAAAAGTGTATACTACCACATCTGAACCTAAGCTTTTCTTTAAT
This sequence comes from Apodemus sylvaticus, assembly GCF_947179515.1. Taxonomy (NCBI): domain Eukaryota; kingdom Metazoa; phylum Chordata; class Mammalia; order Rodentia; family Muridae; genus Apodemus; species Apodemus sylvaticus. The sequence continues at coordinate 25,665,033 of NC_067475.1, read as the reverse complement.
TCCTTTTCACAAGATCTTTATAAGGCCACTATGTCTTATGATCAGGATCACAGGTGTGCCCGCTGTCTCTGGATTGCAGTTCATTCATGTTTGGTGGCACATGCCTGTAGGATTTGCTGAAGGAGGCAGATGCAGGAAGCACAGCAGCCTACAGGCAGACATGGTGCAGAAGGAGCCAAGAGTTCTATATTTTGATCCAAAGGCAGCCGGGAGAAGACTCTTTCACACTGGGTAGAGCTTGAGCACTAGGAGACTTCATAGCACACCTATGCAATGACACAAGGCCATATCTGTTCCAATAAAGTCACACCTTCTGTAGTGCCACTTCCTGTGGGCCAAGCATATTCAAACCACCACAGACCCCAATACATTGTAACTACTAAAGTTATAATAACTAATAACTATTAGAGTTAGTAAGATGAATAGAAATGCCTATTCTAACTTCACACCGCTAGTGTAATAATTCAATCAAAAGACCCCCAGCTAGTGATTGGACACTTGGAAGAATTGGTTGGTGGGAAATGCCCCCTTGCCTCAGGTCTAGAAATTACAATGCTATTTTGCAGCAAAACAAACGACTGATTTTCCCCCCACTTTGTCTTGTTAGTTGAGATTGCTCATTGCCTCAATTTGTTAAGCAATTAGGTATGGTAAAGATAAGATCGAGGATATTTTATTTAGTTGTGATACATTCATTTAAGAACATTTTCTTATTAATCCTTTATTTGCCCTATATATTGTTAAAGGAGAAAAAAACATCTTGACCCCTTTACTAGATTTCAAAGCAGAAATTTATCACGAATACTTGGAAATGAACTGTGCTGTGAGGGGATACTCTTGTCATGGGTCTTTAATTGCATTTGCTGTGTCAGTCCTATGGTTTCTTTGGCTGATAATCAAATGTTTGTCCACCATGCCCTTGAGTTGACCCTTTGTGACTTGTTATAAACAGTCTCTCCCTCTCTCATAAATATTTTAATGGGCAGTGGCCTGGTGTCTGAGCCTCAATAATCAACTCCTATGAACCAGTGTAGCCTGGCTCTAGAGACACTGCTCCTGAGATTGGCTGGTGTCACCATTCAAGTTCCCAAGTGGCCCAGGTTCAACACTAGGGCTTCTTTTTTCCATTTCCTGCTCCAGGGCTAGAATCAGTCACTTTTCCAAGCAACTCTTTTCTTACAATGGGGGCGTGAACTACCATGGATATGTTGTATATTACCACATGGTGAGATCTTGCTTCAAGACTTCTATAGTGGCCCCATCTGGAAAATTAATTCTTTTCAACGATAACCTACATTTCTAATTTTGATTCAAGATTTAAATGGTTTTACTTAGTTTCTCTTTCGTCTGTTTCTTGAACTCCCTCCATTATACTACTGCACAAAATGCAAAATCATGGTTTCCAATGAATCAGCATAATTACTCATTTGATTTATGCCAGGGGAATGCATTACCGTCTTATAATAAGAATATGAAGTTGCCTCTAACAATGTGCTTCCTGAGAATGCCCTAAGTTTTCTTGTTATTTTTGGTCCAATTCTTTTTGTCTTTAACATATGTCATCATGAATACGTAATCAATTTACTGTGCTGTAACATTGCTTGAAACAATCCCTTTCTTGTCTATGTGCCACCAACTTCCTAAATGACTTTTTTCCTTCCCTGCCAGTGTTGCATCTGCTTTTTAGGCACTTTTTTTAAATACTCACTTGTATGTCATGATTATATAAAAATGTCACAGTCATTTTTACAAAGCAAATTTATTCAAAGAATTCTGTTTCTTTTTCTACTGCCTGTCCTCTGCCTTTAGTAATAGTTGTAATAAAGAAGAGGTTCCTCCTCCTCCTCTTCCCTCCTCCTCTTCTTCTTCTCCTTCTTCTTCTTCTTCCCTCATCCTCATTCTCCTTCTCTTTTTCCTCCTCCTTCTGCTCTTCTTCTTCTTCCTCCTCCCCCTCCTCTTCTTCTTCCGCCTCCTCTTCCTCCTCCTCCTCCTCCTCCTCCTCCTCCTCCTCCTCCTCCTCCTCCTCCTCCTCCCTCCTTCTCTTCTTCTTCTTCTTCTTCTTCTTCTTCTTCTTCTTCTTCTTCTTCTTCTTCTTCTTCTTCTTCTTCTTCTTCTTCTTCTTCTTCTTCTTCTTCTGTTTTTGGTGTTTCTTTTTGCTTTTAGAAAGAGTGAAGATCTCACAGGATGTCCCTGAACTTACCTGCAGTTGAGAATAATCTTGAGTTTGGATCTCGCTGCCTCCTTCCATGCTGTGATTTCAGGCTGCATTTCACACCCAGTTCTTTCTTTCCTTTTAAAAAAATGTGAATTGATCCATCCTTGTCTCCTTGTACTAAGCTCAAATCCAAATGGATCAAGGACCTCCACATAAAGCCAGACACTCTGTGGAGCTAATAGAAAAGAAACTGGGGAAGACCCTTGAGGACATCAGTACAGGGAGAAAATTTCTGAACAGAACACCAATAGCGTATGCTCTAAGATCAAGAATTGACAAATGGGACCTCATAAAATTACAAAGTTTCTGTAAGGCAAAGGACGCCATCAAAAGGACAAATTGGCAACCAACAAATTGGGAAAAAGATCTTCACCAATCCTACATCAGATAGAGGGGCTAATATCCAATATATATAAAGAACTCAAGAAGTTAGACTCCAGAAAACCGAACAACCCTATTAAAAAATGGAGTACAGAGTTAAACAAAGAATTCTCACCTGAAGAACTTCGGATGGCGGAGAAGCATCTTAAAAAAATGCTCAACTTCATTAGTCATTAGGGAAATGCAAATCAAAACAACCCTGAGATTTCATCTTACACCAGTCAGAATGGCTAAGATTAAAAATTCAGGAGACAGCAGGTGTTGGAGAGGGTGTGGAGAAAGAGGAACACTCCTCCACTGCTGGTGGGGTTGCAAATTGGTACAACCACTCTGGAAATCAGTCTGGCGGTTCCTCCGAAAACTGGGCACCTCACTTCCAGAAGATCCTGCTATACCACTCCTGGGCATATACCCAGAGGATTCCCCACCATGTAATAAGGATACATGCTCTACTATGTTCATAGCAGCCCTATTTATAATTGCCAGATGCTGGAAAGAACCCAGGTATCCCTCAACAGAAGAGTGAATGCAAAAAATGTGGTATATCTACACAATGGAGTACTATTCAGCCATTAGAAACAATGAATTCATGAAATTCTTAAGCAAATGGATGGAGCTAGAGAACATCATACTAAGTGAGGTAACCCAGACTCAAAAGGTGAATCATGGTATGCACTCACTAATAAGTAGATTTTAACCTAGAAAACTGGAATACCCAAAACATAATCCACACATCAAATGAGGTACAAGAAGAAAGGAGGAGTGGCCCCTTGTTCTGGAAAGACTCAGTGAAGCAGTATTCGGCAAAACCAGAACAGGGAAGTGGGAAGGGGTGGGTGGGAGGACAGGGGGAGAGAAGGGGGCTTATGGGACTTTCAGGGAGTGGGGGGCTAGAAAGGGGGAAATCATTTGAAATGTAAATAAAAAATATAATGAATAAAAAAATAAATAAATAAAAATGGTACATGTGTATAAATTTATACTGCACACTTTCTCACATGAAGTATACCTTGCACATTTTTCTCTAAAGTATTTTTTAATATTTTTTTCAGGTTTCTTCTTGACCATGGACTGCCTTAAGAATGTAAAAGACAGGATATTAGAACTCCCAAAGCTTAGGTAGCAGGTCCTCAAGTCTGACTTTTCTTGTCTCTCTAATTTTTACAAATATTTGGATTGGCAGGAAACTTTGTTTTTCACGAGAACTCCGTTCTTATTAGAAGCATTGTATGTTAGGGAGAAATTTTTAATTTAATTTTTATTTGTTATCTTATGTTTGTGTGTGTTTTGGTTGCTTATATGTCTGTATACCATGTGCAAGAATAGAGCATGTAATCTCCTGGAACTGGAGTTAGATGCTTATAGATGCACTATACAGGTGCTGGGAATTAAATTGTGGACCTTCGGAAGAACAGCCAGTGTTTTATCTACTGAGTTATTTCTCCAGTCCCTGGGAGAAATTTTAATTCTTCGCGTGGTCTAATACAAATATTACATATATAAAAGTATAAGTACATAATTTATATAGAATTTTAAAAGTCAAATGTATTGAATATATTCTTCCATTTTAAAAGCCAAAGAGCATAGCTATTGAGTAAAACAATCAAAATTATAATGCATTTTTATGGATAAAATTAGAACTCAGAACTCATTTGTTATGACCCATCCTCCTTCATTTTCATTGAGAAATTTTAGGCTGCATGCCAGAAGAAAAATATGGTGTATTTCCTTGCAACCCAATTCAAGAGTCAGCAATTTGGTTGTTTGGAATAAATAAATAAATACTCCACAGATAGATAGACAGACAGATAGATAGATAGATAGATAGATAGATAGATAGATAGATAGATAGATTATTTTTTTAAAAAAAATTGAATCAGACAAAGTTTATGTGAGATTTATGGGTACTAGGGCACCAGTTTTCACATTTGTTCTGTTGTATCCCTCTGTGACAGGGCTCTGTGGTGTTCCGTGTTTGCAACAGAGCTGGTCCAGACCTGTGAATGAGGAATAGAAAGAAAATAAGGACCCTGCCAGCTTAGTATGACCTTGAGATGATTTGCCTGAGAAGAGGAACTATGGCCTCCTCTACAATGCTTTGGATCTTGCAAAGGCACCTGAGGGAAGTCCTGAAGTCTGAGGTTCTCAGTGCTCCCTACCTCATAAAGACTCATGTCACAAAGGAAGCTAAAGGCTTCCATCATTGAGATTTATGATACCTAGATGGAATTTAATCTTAAGGACAGTAAGACAGAAATATGGAGGAAGATGACAGTGCAAACAAAAACCAAGTAGAAGAAAAGTAGCTTATAGCTTCTTGCTGTGGTCATTCCTCTGAGAACTCAATAGCTTACATCTTCAAAGAAACAATGAGGATTAATCTCATGAATTAAGGTAGAGTGTGGAAGCAAAGTAGAGAAACAATTTAAGTCCCTCACATCAGTCTATGTATGTACTGCCATGTGCACATATTCCCTCATATATAATGTAACTTCTGGGTAAGCACAAGTGTGCACAAACAAGCTACATGCAGATGCCTGGGCAGTCAACCCATTCTGTTTCTGAGTTAACTATTAAATCCCTTGGAGTTAATAACAAATGAAGAGAAAGCTTCAGAGTTCTCTTTCTTGCAGTATTTAAATAGTTCTAACTCAACTTTCAGCCTTAACTATCAGAGCTTATATTTAAGATGCTAAAAGACATAAACAGAGACTAGGTCTAACAGGAGATCTGTTTTGCTTCATTGTTGCTAATGTGTTTTGATAGCTATATTTGTTTAATATAATGATGCAGGCATCAGATGAGATACTAAAACTGGTTTGCTTTGTATAATGAGTGTACAATAGGTCACAGGAAATGGAGATTATCTTATATAGTATGGTTTTCCACAGATAAATTATTTTTGATCAGCTTAGTCATCTTCTTAGGATGCTATGACCTACACGATATACCAACATAGGAAAAAGTGATTAAGTCAAATTAACAGAGCTGAAACGGCCAAGAAGACCTTGAAGCAAGGTTTAACTAGTTAAGATCAAAAGTTCTAGCATTGTTCTTAGCGGATGATTTTAGAGACTTGCCAGATTTCCATTTGCGTGCAACCTTGTGTTAAAATCCTGCATGTGTGTGCTCTGGGAAGCAAGAGCTATTTTTCATTGGAAAGTTGTTTAAACCCTCACCCAGCTGAGAAGCAGAGCTGGTGGCTTAAAAGCAGTGGAAAAATAAGATTGGCTGGGAAAAGGCTTGGGGACGTTTTTAATGTTTTCTGGATCCTTTACCTCAATATGCTTTTAGTTATTTGATCACCAAAATGTGCCTTTTCTCCCCTCAGGGAAAGTATTTGCTCAAGTAGCTATTAGACTGTACAATTCTAGAGAGTTTGGAAGACAAAAGAGCACAACTCAGGAACTGTATTCACATTGATCTAAAGCCTTTGATACTGCATATTGAAGAACTGAAGGATTCTCTTGGGAGAACTTGTGAGAGAATGAGAGTGGGCGATGGTAACCTGGTAATGCCACACTCATGTCATACCTTGTGAGCCAGTCACTGTGGTAACAGGCCCAGAGTGCTCTACTGTGGAACACTGTACAGGTGAGGTAAAGCACTTGCTACCAAGCGAGGGGAGACATCAGATATGGAAGACTGTGCTCTTCCACTCAACTGGGCTCTCAGACCCCACAGCCAAAGATAAGGTCTCCCGGCCAACACAACAGCTCGCAATGTGGCTCTGCATAGAATTCTGCTAATTTTATTTCCTTACCTCTCTGTGATGTCTTAGTGAACCTCCAAAATCAGCTGTTGGAAACAGTCCAGCTGGCTCCATTATCAGCATGAAGTCGGACCTGGGTGTCTCTTTTAGAATCCAGTTCGGAGTTTTATCTCTCCTGTGCCAAGTTCTGTGGCCTTGGACAACTTATTTAAGTTTTATAAACCTCAGGGTTTTTCCCCCCCATCGGTAAAATGGCAATTACTCTGTGTTGTATCCTAAAGAAAAGGTTAAAATTGTAAATGATGAAACTCAAATAGCACCTGTTTGTATCTTGGGCCCACTGTTTCTGCTACTTTGAGATTAATTTATCCTTATAGTAAGTATACACAACTGCTGAGAGCTAGCCTATCAAATGATACTATAAAAAGATACTTTTAGATAGATTAGCTTTATGTTATTACATGTGATGAGTACATAGACAGGATGTATTAAGGAAATGATTAAGAACTGGAAGAGATTCCCAGGAACCAGCAGGTCACCTCCTACACTGGAAAATAAACCATGCAACCAACCTATTATTTAAAGCATTTAAGTGTCCCTCTCCATCGAGAAGAAGGGAAAAGAGTATGTTATGTCTTCCATCCTGGCCTCTGATTGTAGAGACTTTGGAAGACACACTAAGCATCTGAATCAGAGAGACTCGGCAAGAATCACAAAGCAATCCCACTTGTGGCAGGAGCCAAAATGAAAGTCAGTTGTTTCTTCTTCCTTTGCCAAGGCGATGGCAGACTCTGGCCTGCAGATCTCAGAATTTTACAATGTGCTTCCAGCGAGGAATTGCTTTCATGTTTGTCTCCTGTGCTAAATATGGATCACTTCTTACAGTGTCTTTCTTGCATTGAGCCCAGAAAAATGCTTTTCTGCTTTGGGAGAGTTCTGAATGTTCTCTTAATAGAAAGCAAGCCTTGAGTTTGCATTTACCTACACTTTCTCTGCAGTTATAAACCTTCCTTTCTGCAAATGCTCTATGACAGAGCCTGTTGATGATCCTTCATGTCCTTGATGGAGTGCTTCAGAATTCTGTTCTGAATTTTTTTATACAGGAGTTGATAAGAAGTCACCATCATGTACATGTGAATCGGGAAGAGAAGTGACAAAATCTGTGTGTCCTCTTCTTGAGAAAGGTGACATAGATGACCTTATCTTCCAGACATGCCTCTTCTCTCTTTAGTTATATTCTGAAATTAATAATCATGTGAGGGTTTTGAATTACTATTGGCTTTCTGGAAGTTGGGAGGAAAATTTGGAAAAGGAAGTAGAAACATTTGGTGCTCCTGTGTTCTTCCTCAGTATGCACTGTGGAAGCAGAAATAAATGAAATAGTTCTCAACATGGTGGCTTTTCTCTTCTCATTAGAGGACTAGGAAACACTAAGAGTCATGAACTTGCAGGCAAGTATACATTGGTTGCTATGGAAAAGCCAAATGCAGTCATCAGAAGGCAAAGGAAACAGATACTTTGCCTATTTTTCTCAAGAAGAATTGAGAGAAGCAATATAGGTGTCCAATAAGATATTTCTGTCCTGGAAATAACCACATGCAGAGCAAAGGAGAGGGCATAACATGAGGGTTTCCTCCTGCCACCTCAGAAAATGTTCTAAGAGATGGAAATGCTTCAGTTGTATCCCTAGAAATTCTGATTTAATTCAGGATTCTCCAGAGGAACAGAGCAAAATTATTAGTAGACCAGTCTGAATGATAAGGACCAGCTAGTTTGATGATGAGTGCACACGTGACTGAGAACCTAGTAGCTGCTCTACCATCAAGGCTGGATACCTGAGCAATCCTGATATGATGTTAAAGGCTGTCAGGCTCTAAAATGCATCTAGAGTTTTGTCCATATTGGAAGGACGAAGAAGCTGGGTTCTGTTAGCACTGAATGGTAGCAAAAGGCTAGATGCGTCCTTCTACAAAACATGAAGGGGGTCAGCAACTGAGCACGTCTTTCCCTTCCACTTCTTTGTATCCCAGAGTGAACAACAGAAGGTTTGCCCATTAGAGGAAAAGTTCTCCTATACTCAGTTCTCAGTTAACCTTCCCTGGAGAGGCATTCACACAAATGTCTTCCTTGACTCCTGTTCCAGGGAAGCTGACACTCAATATTAACTACCCCAATACCTATAAACTCTTTTCTATCTAGAAGGCAGGGCTTGTGGGGATGAGTAGAGAAGAAGAATGAAGAGTAGTTGGTATTTTCTATGTCTTTGTCAGATTAAATAGGCCAACGGCAATGGAAACACCCTTAAGGGTTACATACTGATGGCCAAGAGTGGGAGTGGGGCAGAATCAACCAAGACTTTTGATGGGTGTTCAGTGAATGGACAGCCTAGAGTGGTGCTGGGAGTATGTGAGGGTGTGATGGGAAAGATGTGGTTCTATAAAATAGAATAAAGCTTTATAAGAAGTACATGGCTGTGAATGGGATAACAGAGATCCCTAACTATTTTACTCTGGAGGGCATGAGGAATCACAGAGTTGCTACAGCCTTACACACCATCTCTTCCCTCTGTCAGAAAGAGAAAGGTCATTTCTGGGTTACCAGATTAACTGTACACTGGATTTTACTTCCCAAGGAAAATGAAGAGCTGCTGCTTAGTTCAAAGTCCATCAAAACAGTAAGCATCTTTCTTAAGCATCTTTCTTTCAATAAAGAAAATGAGCCAATACAATAGGTGTCTCCTCCCTTCCTTTCTTTCTGCAAAACCATCACACATTTCTTAGCTTTTATTCCCATTAGATATGCAAGTTTTCAAAGGACACAAATTAGAATTCTCTGAGATTGACCTCTTCTCTTAATGAAACCTCTAGCCACTGGTATGGAATCAATAGGAGCTAGACCCAATGATTGCCTTACCATAAATGCACATTCTCTTGTCCCACAAAAGAACTAATTTCTTCTGATTCAGATTTTAAAGTAGGAGACAGCTTGAGAGTTACATATCAGGTAACTGGTGGTGAGCCGAGAAGGAGCAATTGTTTCTGGATAATTGGCAGTGTGAGCTCTGGCTTATGTAACAGTTACCTCTTCCAATTTGTCCCAACACCCCTTTTGGCAGCCACAGTGTGATGTTTTAATAGTAGGAATTGGCCAGTTTTCAGCCATTTTCCTTTGCCTGGCTGCAACTACAGTAGCTTTCTTTCACCTTCTTTCCAGATCAACCTGGTACTATAAACATGTCAGTTAGGGTTTACTTGAAGCTGCGTACTGCCTCAGTGCCTCTAGTCCATGATTTCAGTTCAAGAAGTCATCTTCACCTTTACACAAAGAGATTCCATGATTTGAGCTTAAGCCCAGGTAGCAGTAAAGCCTGTTGAAAAGTTAGAATGGTCCCAGATTATAAACCATTTTACAACTTGGAAAAAGGGGTTTAGCACCATCACCAAAGAGAAAATCAGTCTTGTCCTTTGGAGTGGTAAACCCACAAACAACTGTTCTATTTATCTCAGTACAGTCACCCAAGAGTACCTGGCTGATGTGTGTCCCTAGAGGAACTCATACAAAGAAAATTAGTTCTGTTTCCCAGAATTTGTATGTCCTTTACCCTTATCTACCCTACCAGGATATGCACTAGAGATGCCAGTGTTGACTGTGGATAAAGAGATCTTCCTTAGTGACCTTCACCACACTTAGCAGCATTCTTTTAAGTTGACTTTCTATTGAAGAAACGAGCTAGAAATACAACTTTTCATAATGACAAACATCATATTGCTCAGAAAGGACCTGGAAGAAGGTTCTTTTGCCTTAATTTCTTTTATGGAAAGAATCACCAAGTTTCATATAAAGAAAAATTCCCATGGGGGAGGTAAGCAAGTCCACCCTATGGTCTTTCACCTATTGCCTAGTGGGAAGTCACTTTTATATTTCTCTTAGCAGTAAATATTCCCTAAAGGACCTGTATTGAAAAGTAATTGCTTGGCACAAAATAGTAGTAGTTGTAGTAGTAGTAGTAGTAATGAGGGAGTCAGCATTCCAGCATGAAGGGGAATAAACCCTAAGTCATACCCCAACTAAGGACCTATAATGGTTGCTGGGTTCTAGAGAGGAAGGGTCAGTTTTATTGTAGAGTGTGGCCCCAAATTCTTGCCTATGTGGGTAATGTGAATTAGACTCAGTTGGTTTTATAAAAAAATGAGAGTATGAAGTTGGAGGGGAAGTTAAGGGAGTGGAACCAGGAGGAATTAATGGGAGGAGGAGATGGAATATAACCAAAATAAATTGTACATATATTTGAAATTTCAAAGAATTAGTAAGGCTTATTATTGCTTTTTAAAGTGAAACCTATTAGAAAGTAATTAGGTCATTGTTAGTACTTCCCTTGGAAGGGATTAAAGTAGTTCTCATGAGACCTTAGCTATTGCTCAAAGAAGAATGTCATGTTAAAAGGGAAGCTCTTGCCCTTCCAGCCTGCACATTTAGCCAGGGCAGACCATCAGCATGTCTACCCTCCAAAGACCCCACAGTCTGAAGGCCTCCCATAAGATCTGCAGCAACTCAGGGACACATGAGGCAGGCTCCAGACAGAGACACCTAAACCAATTAACACCAGAGATAACCAGATGACAATAGGCAAGTGCAAGACCATAACCAACAGAATCCTATATACTTTGGTGCCATCAGAACCTAGTTCTCCTACCACAGCAACCTGGATACCCCAACACACCTTAAAAACATGATACTGACCTAAAAATCTTCTCTCACAAAGATAACAGAGTCTTGTAAAGAGGATATAAATAACTTGCTGAAAGAAATACAGGAAACCACAGGAAAATAGGTAGAAGACTTTAAAGAGGAAACAAATAAATCCCTTAAAGAAAAACAGGGAAACACAAGCAAACAGGTGAAGGAATTGAGCAAAGCAGTCCAAGCCCTAAAAATGCAAGTAGGAAAAATAAAGAAATGGAGGCAACCAAGGAAATTGAAAACCTAGGAAAGAGGTCAGGAGCTACAGATGCAAGCATCAACAACAGAATTCAAGAGATAGAAGAGATAATCTCAGGCATAGAAGATATATTAGAAGATATTGACACAACACTAAATCAAAACACTAAATGCACAGAACAAAAAAGAATATTAAATCTCTAAGGGGAAAAAGCCAAGTAACATTTAAGGCAGACCTATGAAAATTATACCAGACTTCTCAACAGAGACCTAAAACCCAGAAGAACCTATACAGAAGTCATGCAGACCCCAGAGAACACAAATGCCAGCCCGGGCTACTATACCTTGCAAAACTCTCATCACCATAGATGGAAAAACCAAAATATCCCATGACAAAGCCAGATTTAAACATTATCTATCTACTAATTCAGCCCTACAGAGGATTCTAGAAGGAAAACTCCAATAGAAGGAAGGTAACAACACCAAAGAAAAAACAAGAAATTAATCATCTCACAACAAAACCAAAAGGAGGGAATCACATACACTTAACACCTACAGCAACAAAAATAACATGAACTAACAATCATCTGTCTTTAATATCTTTCAATATCAACAGGCTCTATTCCCCAATAAAAAGACACAAACTAAGATACTAGATATGCAAACAGAATCCAGCATTTTGCTGCATACAAGAAACACACCTCAATGACAAAGACAGAAACTACCTCAGAGTAAAAAGCTTGGAAAAAGTCTTCCAAGCAAAGGGCCCCAAGAAACAAGTGGGAGTTGCAGTTCTAATTTCCAATAAAATAAACTGTGATGGTTCGAATATACTTGGCCCAGGGAGTGACCCTATTAGGAGGCGTGGCCTTGTTGGACTAGGTGTGTCATTGTGGGTGTGAGCTTAAGACCCTCACCTTAGTTGCTTGGAAGTTAGTCTTCTACTAGCAGCCTTCAGATAAAGATGTAAAACTCTCAGCTCATCCTGCACCATATCTGCCTGGATGCTGCCATGTTTCTGCCTGGATGATAATGGACTGAACCTCTGAGCCTGTAAGTCAATCCCAATTAAATGTTGTCTTTTATAAAACTTGCATTGGTCATGGTGTCTGTTCACAGCAGTAAAACCCTAACTAAGACAGAAGTTGGTACTGGGAGTGGGGAATTGCTGTGATAGGCACAACCATGCTTTTGTTTGGAAGAATGTGGATTTGGGGACTTTGGATTTGGAAAACCATGAAATGCTTAATGGGAATATGGAAGACAGTGATGCTGAGAGTCATTTGAACTGTGTAGGCCTGATGGCCAAAGAGGTTTCAGTGGAGAAGAACTTTAATATGTGGCTAAGAGACTCTTTTTGTGATTTTTGGTGAAGAACATGGCTGCTTTTTGCCATTGTCTGAAGAGACTGCCTAGGGCTAAGGTAAAGAGATTTATATTAACTGCATCTGCCAAGGAAGTCTCAAAAAAACCCAACAAAGACTTTGTTCTCTAGTTAAGTCTGATGAAGAGAATTTTGAACAACCATAGCAATTTGAGAAAGGAAAAGTACAAAATATATAGTTTGAGTATTAAAGGGACTCCAGGAAGTGAAATGGAGCTGAATTCAAGGATATTACATTGAATTAAGGGAGTGGTGACCTGGGGGCAAGATTCAACTCAGCTAAATTTAGAGCCAGGCTTGGTAGTACAAGCCTTTAATCCCAGGAGGCAAAGATAAGCAGATATCTGAGTTCAAGGCCAGTCTAGACCAGAGCAAAATCTAAGTGAAGAAAAACTTAAATCCAGGCTTGGTGGACCACACCTTTAATCCCAGGGTTTAGGAGAAAGGCATGCAGATCTCTTGAGTTCAAAGCCAGTCTATGGAGCAAGATTCAGGACAGCCAACTTAGGCAGTGAAGGAACTGGGAAAAAAGAAGCTACTGATAATTTAGTAGAACGAGGGGGCCAGTGTTCCAGCTCCTGCAAGCAGCAGAACTCAGCAACTTCCACCATGTGTCTCTGGCTTTATATTCAAGAGGAGGAGATTCCTGGGATAATTGATGCTGGTTATCTGGAGCTAAGAAATTAGTGATGATTAAGAAAAGACCAGTATCACTGAGGTGAAATCTTCAGGGAAGTGTTTTCTGTGAGGACAAAGAAGCTGGAGATAGCCAAGGTTGTACCTCATGCTGCAGCTGTACTTGGTAACATGTACGAATCTCCAGGTGGTACTAGTTTTGAAGGCATGAAGGCATCATGAAGAACAGCTGAGGTTTGGCACTGTGAGAGGCCATAGAAGGCCATTGGTGAAAGTGCAACCTCAGTTGTAATTGATAGCCCAGGTCTGAAGGGGTCGCACAAAGGAGTTGAGGCTTGGTACAATGAAGAGAATCTATGAGAGGCTTTGGTGAGGCATAGTTGCAGTGGAAGACCCTAGCTTATTGGAGATGCCAGTACCATGGGATGACCACCAAGAACAGCAGTGGCAGCAGAGTGGATCAACCTGAACTTAGAGTGCTAGAGAGGGCAGAGCAGGAGAAGTGACACCAGCTCTTTGGAGATGCAGCTCTTTGAAGATCATGTGTGGATCTCAGACACTGGAACAAGAAGCTGAGAAGCTGAAACTGACTTGGGGACCCCAAGATGTTAAAGATGCCAGAGCCACAGGAGGCCTGCCAAGGAAAGCTGCTAACAGGGAGTGGAACAAGCCCAGGAGACAGAACCTTGTTGCAGTCAACAAAGATGAAAAAGGAGTTGGAGATCTGAAGACTGCTTTGCCATCAGACATTTAGATGAAGAGTTTCCCAGCTTGTTTCCTATCTTGCTTGGGGGAATTACAGTTAAGTGATTGGATGAATCTCAAAAGAGACCTTGAACTTTTGACTTTTAACACTGTTGAGAATGCTATAGACTACAGGGACTTTTGAAGTTGGGCTAAATTTATTTTGCATTATACTATGGTTAAGTATGGCCCCCATAGACTCATGTTTGAACAAGCCTATGGGGGCCAGGGAGTGGAATGTGATGGTTCATATATGATTGGCCCAGGGAATGACCCTATTAGGAGGTGTGGCCTTGTTGGACTAGTGTGTCACTGTGGGTGTGGACTTAAGACCCTCACCTTAGTTGCTTGGAAGTTAGTCTTCCACTAGCAGCCTTCAGATGAAGATGTAAAACTCTCAATTCATCCTCCACCATATCTGCCTGGATGCTGTCATGTTTCTGTCTTGATGATAATGGACTGAACCTCTGAGCCTGTAAGTCAATCCCAATTAAATGTTGTCTTTTATAAAACTTGCATTGGTCGTGGTGTCTGTTCACAGCAGTAAAACCCAAACTAAGACATAAACTTTCAACCAAAAGTTATCAAGTGAGATGGGGAAGGACACTTCATATTCACCAAAGGAAAAATCCACCAAGGGAAAGTCTCAATTCTGAACATTTATGCCCCAAATGCCATGGCACCTATATTTATAAAAACAACTTTATTAAAGCTCAAAACACACATTGAACCTCACACAATAATAGTGAGAGGCTTCAACTCCCCACTCTCACCAGTAGACAGCTCATTGAAACAGAAACTAAATGAAGACACAGTGAAACTAAGAGAGATTATGAACCAAATGGATTTAACAGATATATTCAAATCATTGTACCATAAAACAAAAGAATATGCCTTCTACTCAGCACTGTCTGTTACCTTCTTCAAAACTGACCATATAATCAGTCACAAAACAATCCTCAACGGATGCAATAATGAAATAATCCTATGCATCCTATCTGATCACCATGGCCAAGGCTGGTCTTCAATGACAGCAAAAACATCAGAAAACACACATACCCATGGAAACTGAACCACTCTCTACTCTGTGATAGCTTGGTCAGGAAAGAAATAAAGAAAGAAATGAAAGGCTTTCTGGAATTCCATGAAAATGATGACACATCATGCCCAAACTTATGGAACACGATGAAAGCAGTTAAAAAAAATCATAGTACTAAGCATCCTGGTAAAGAAGTTGGAGAGATCCTACACTAGCAACTTAACAGCATACCTGAAAACCCTAGAACAAAAAGAAGCAAGTAGAAGGCAGAAAATAGTCAAACTCAGGGCACAAATCAACAAAAAAGAAACAAAGAGAATGATACAAAGAATCAACAAAACCAAAGCTGGTGCTTTGAGAAAACCAAGAAGATAAATAAACCCCTAGCTAAACTATGTGGCACAGAGACAGTGTCCAAATTAACAAAATCAGAAATGAAAAGGAAGACATAACAACAGAAATGAAAGATGTTCAAAAAAAAAAAAATCATCAGATCTTACTACAAAAGCCTATACGCAACAAAACTGGAAAATCTAGATTAAATTGATGATTTTGAAGACAGATATCATGTACCAAAGTTAAATCTAGAGCAGATAAACTATCTAAACAGTTCCATATCCCCAAAAGAAATAGAAAAAGTCATTCAAAACCTCCCAACCAAAAAAAAAAAAAAAAAAAAAAAAGCCCAGGACCAGATGGCTTTAGTGCAGAATTCTACCAGACCTTCTAAGAAGAACAAATACCAACATTCTTCAATCTAGTCCATAAAATTGAATACTACATAATTCATTCAATGAAGCCATAATTACTCTGATTCCTAACCATGCAAAGACTGAACCAAAAAATAAAAAGAATGTCACACCAATTTTGCCTATGAATTTCAATGAAAAACTACTCAGAAAATTTCTATCAAAAGGAATCCAAGTACACATCAAAACCATCATTCACCATGATCAAGTAAGCTTCATCCCAGGGATGCAAGTTTGGGTCAATATATGAAAATCCATGAACACAATCCACTATATAAACAAACTCAAAGCAAAAGAGTCACATGAATCTCATTAGATACTGAAAAAGCATTTGACAAAGTAAAACACCCCTTCATGTTAAAAGAATTACAGAGATCAGAAATTCAAGGCCCATACCTACATGATAAAAGCAATATACAGCAAATAAACAGTCAATATCAAATTAAATGGAGAGATACTTGAAGCAATCCCACTAAAACCAGGGATAAGGCTTCCCACTCTCCCAATATTTATTCAATACACTACTCAAAATTCTAGCTAGAGCACTAAGAAAACAAAAGGAGATCAAGGGGATACAAATTGGAAAAGAAAAAGTCAATGTATCACTATTTGCAGATGATATGATCGTATATATAAACAATCCCAAGAGAACTTCTACAGCTGATAAACAACTTCAGCAAAGTGGCCAGATATAAAATTAACCCAAACAAATCAGTACCTTTCCAATATGTAAATGATAAATGGGCTGAGAAAGAAAATGGGGAAACAATACCCTTCACAATAGTCACAAATAATACAAAACATCTTGGTGCAATTCTAACCAAACAAGTGAAAGATCTATATGATAAGAACTTCATTGTAGGGGAGTACCAGGACAGAGAAAAAAGGAGGGAGGTGATTGGAGAAGGGTGGAGAGAAGAGAGCTTATGGGACATATGGGAAGGGAGGAACCGGGAAAGGGGAAAGCATTTGGAATGTAAACAAAGAATTTAGAAAAAAATCATAAAAAAAAGAACTTCAATTCTCTCAAGAAACAAATCGAAAAAGACCTCAGAAAATGGGGAGATTTCCCATGCTCATGGTTTGGTAGGATTAACATAGTAAAAACGGCCATCCTACCAAAAGCAATCTCCATATTCAACACAATTCCCATCAAAATTCCAATACAATTCTTCACAGATATGGAAAGAGCAATTCTCAAATTCATATGGAAAAACAAAAACCCCAGGATAGCAAAAACTATTCTTAACAGCAAAAGAACTTCTTGGGGAATCACCATCCCTGACTTTAAGCTGTGCTACAGAGCAATAGTGATAAATACTGCATGGTACTGGTATAGAGACAGACAGGTTGGTCAATGGAATAGAAATGAAGACCCAGAAATAAACCCAACCACTTATGGACACTTGATCTTTGACAAAGAAGCCAAAAATATACAATGGAAAAAAGAAAGCATCTTCAATAAATTGTGCTGATCTAACTAGCAGTCCGTATGTAGAAAAATAAAAATAGATCCAATTTGTCACCTTGCACAAAGTTCAAGTCCAAGTGGATTAAGGACCTCAACATAAAACTAGATACACTGAGTCTAATAGAAGAGAAAGTAGGAAAGAACAATGAACTAATTGGCATTGGGGGGGGGGGGGGATTTCCTAAATAGAACTCTAATGGCTCAAGTTCTAAGATCAAGAATTGATAAATGAGACTTTATGAAACTGAAAATCTTCTGTAAGACAAAGGACATAGTTACTAGAACAGATCAGCAACCTACAGTTTGGAAAAAAAATCTTCAAGAACCCCACATTCCACATTTGATAGAGGCCTAATATCCAAAATATACCAAAAACTCAAGAAGCTAGCCTCCAAAAAACCCAAACAACCCAATCAAAAAAAAATGGAGTATAGAGCTAAATAGAGAATTCACAACAGAGGAATATCGAATACCTTAGAAGCACTGAAAGAAATGGTCAAAGTCCTTAGTGATCAGGGAAATGCAAATCAAAATGACCCTGAGATTCCACCTTACAGCATTCAGAATGGCTAAGATCAAGAACCCTGGTGACAGCAATATGTTGGCAAGGATGTGGAGAAAGAAGATCACTCCTCCATTGCTGGTGGAATTGAAAACTGGTACAACCACTCTGGAAATCAATCTGCACGTTCCTTAGGAAATTGGAGCTAGATCTACCTGAAGACCCAGCTATACCATTTTTGGGGTTATATACAAAAGATGTCCCACCATACAACAGAGTCAAGTGCTCTACTATGTTCATAGCAGCCTTACCTGTGATAGCCAGAAGCTAGAAACAACCCAGATGTCCCTCGATGGAAGAATGGATACAGAAAATGTGGTTCACTTACACAATGGAATACTATTCAGCTGTTAAGGAAGAGAACATCATGAGTTTTGCAAGCATATCAATGAAACTAGAAAATATCATTTGGAGCGAGGTAACTCAGACCCAAAAGGATATGCATGGTATGTACTCACTAATAAATGACTAGTAAATGGAAATTACCAAAAACAAAAGAAAGAAAGAAAGAAAGAAAGAAAGAAAGAGAGAGAGAGAGAGAGAGAGAGAGAGAGAGAGAGAAAGATTAAGAAAGAAAGAAAGAAAGAAAGAAAGAAAGAAAGAAAGAAAGAAAGAAAGAAAGAAAGAAAGAAAGAAAGAAAGAAAGAAAGAAAGATAGAAAGATAGAAAGAAAGAAAGAAAGAACAATACTCAGGATACAATCCACAGAACTCAAGAAGGTTAACAAGCTGAAGAGCCCAGGTGAGAATATTTCAATCCCACTTGGGAGGGAGAAGAAAGCAATCATAGGAGGCAAAGGGAGGGAGGGAGGGAGGGAGGGAGGGAGGGACCATGTAGGGAGAGGGAAGGGAGGGGAAAGGGGGAACATGATAAGTAAGGTACTGATTGGGGGTAGAGTGGAGAGAAGCCCTGAGGACCAGCAGAATGCAATCTAGGAAGACGGAAGGTGGGGGGACCCTCCAGAAAGTACCAGAGATCTGGGAATTTGGAGACTCTTAGGATTCAAAGGGAGGGGCCTTAGATAAAATACTCACCACTAGGGAGACAGACCTCATCAAGCCCACTTCCAGTAGAAAGACAGGGCATCAAGTAGAGGGATGGGGTTGCCATCCCACAGTCAAAAACTCTGACCCAGAATTGTCCCTGTCTAAAAGAACTTCAGAGACAAAAATGGAGACGAGACTGAGGGAAAGGCAATTCAGGGACCAGCCCAAATTGCAACTCATGTCATGGGGAGGTCCCAAGGCCTGACACTATTATCGATGCTATAGTTTGCTTTCAGACAGGAAGCCTAGCATGGCTGTCCTCTGAGAGGCCTAACAAACAGCTGACTGAGACAGATGCAGATACTTACAGCCAACCAATGAACTGAAGTCGGGGACCCCTGTGGTTGAATTAGAGAAAAACTGGAAGAAGCTAAGGAGGTAGGTGACCCCATAGGAAGACCAGCAGTCTCAACTCACCCAGACCCGTGAGGTCTCTCAGACACTGACCTACCAACCAGGCAGCATACAAGAGCTGGTCTAAGTCATCCAGCATGTATACAGCAGAAGACTGACTCTCTGGCTTCAGTGAGAGAAGCTGTGCCTAAGCCTTGAGGAATTTGAGTCCCCAGGGAGTGGGGAGGCCTGTCTGAGGTGGGGAGGAACATCTTGGATGCAGTGGGAGGAGGAATAGATTAAGAAACTATGACAGGGTGAACCAGGAAGGGGGCAACGCCTAGATAGTGAAAAAAATAAAAGTAGTTTTGTTTTTTTTAAATCAACCTTTTGCCCCAATACTATACCCTATTGGACCTTAACAGTGGCAGAATCGGCAGGGTTGTCCAATCATTGACTTTCAGCTTGTGAAACTGTGAACTAAACAAATGTTACCTTTTATATACATCAGTATCAGGTATTGTGCTATAACCACCAAACCCGGACTAGTTCATGCTGCTCCAGGTAGTGTTTTGAACCTATGAAGACAGCAACCTTCACAGTGTAAAGGGAGCATTTTGAATACATGGGTCTAGAAATACTTCCTGTGCCCCTAAAACCATCTGTCCCTAGAATATCTCCTGTTTGAATGTATCCCTTCTCCTTATTTTGAAAAAAAGAAAAAAAAAAACAGTTCAGAATCTGTTTCAGTTAAATAGTGGTGAACTGCATGAAATTCACTAATCTCCATTTTAATAGGATGGATAGATTCAGTAATGAATCTCCTGTGTCAACAACAACTCTGGAGGTTCAGAAGACAAATAAAGCTGGAATAAAACAAATATAACAAACAAACAAAAGGCCTGGAACAGAGCAACAGGGAGTCTTTCCATGATCTGCCCTCTTCTCTGTTAATCTCCACCCACATAAGACCAAATGACCACTTCAGGACCACTTAAATTTCCTAAAATTATTTTACCCAAATCCCAAATTATTTGATCCAATTCAGCAGTCTGAAGTGGGAATTAAAATAAAGATCTGTTTGGCATCAACCTGAATGAGTGTATTTTCTGGCACACATATGTAGGCAAAATTATACAATTCATAATTCATGAGCATGCTTAATGCTTTATCTGGAACCAGCAGTTATTTTATTATCCAAGCTTTAACCCTTATGTTGCAAAGCAGATGGACCAAGGCAATCTCAAAGGAAAATGAAATAGAGGGTGAGATCAGGGAACACTGGAAATGTTAGCTTGCCCTTTTCCATATCATTGGACTTCTGTACCAGAAATGATCACTGACTCTTCAGAGGAAGGTGCTTGATAAATCCACATAAAATGGAAATTCTTGCTTCTAGTGCCAAGACAAAGAAATAGACTGTTCTGAGGACCCCAGAGATGTCCAGAAACCCCTTCTCTTCTCAATCAGCACTTTCTCCTTTTTCCTAGATGATGACAGATTAGTTTTGCCTTTGCCTGCATATAAAATTTGGGTAACTGTAATGCTATAGTGCTTATGTCTGGGGTATTTATGTTATTATGTTAGAGAATTATCCACCTTGTGTACACAGCAATATGTCAGCCATCTTTCTTACTGCGTAGTATATGGTTGAAGATGTTATGGCTTCTACTTTTTCTGTTGGATTTTCTTGCTATTTTTGTCTCAGGCTCATCAATGCTGTTACCTACTATCTAAGAGCTAGAATGCTGGGCTGTAGCATTTGTGAATCCTAGTGTTAGGGAATCACTGCCACTCAAAATTACTTAATACTCCAATCAGAAACATGGAGGGATTCCAGTCACCCAATCTTCTGCGCTAAGATAATGTTGCTCCTTTCTCCTCTAAGCACTGGTGTGTTTAAGTCTAGCCTGTCTAAACAGTTTTCATGGTTCGTGTCATTAAAGTCTTAACTGGCATTTTCTGAGTTATACTTGATGGCTTTCCTGTGTTTAAGGAGCATCTCCAAATCCTCTTTAGTAAAGTTCCCACTAAGTCCTTTGTTCTTTCTGCAGGACTTTCTGTCTCTACTATGTGTGTCTTATTAAACAGTTCTATCTTTTATCCTAATTATTTTCTTTACCCTAATTTCTTGGGGGCTGTTTTGCAGGACTGTATGTGGCAACTAGATTAATCCTGCTAATTATTTTGTTCATAATAAAGGTGAATCTTGCCCTCCTTCCTTTCTTCCCCCCTCCTCACCCAGGTAAAGGGAAGTACATATAAAGGACTTTCATGGTGTTATGGATTTACATATAGGTCTCCATCTACTTTTTGTTTTGTTGGCATTTGAGGTCCTGGATTGACACTCACAACATAGACCTCTCAGGCTGGGAACTCACAGAGATTTGCATGTCTCTACCTCCAGATTCAAGGATTAAAGGTGTGATCTACTACTCCCAGTTTCATTCATTTGAGATAATCTTTGCTTCATATGTTTTATTTTAGAATTGCTTTGTCTCCCTGGTTAGATGAGCCTGCTGTCATTGTGAAAAGCCTTTCTCTTCGGTGTTTTTTCCCCTGACATGCACTGTGTCTGGTGTTAGGACCTGGCCCTAGATGCTTTATTA
Organism: Apodemus sylvaticus; assembly: GCF_947179515.1. Lineage (NCBI taxonomy): Eukaryota > Metazoa > Chordata > Mammalia > Rodentia > Muridae > Apodemus > Apodemus sylvaticus. The sequence continues at coordinate 25,643,214 of NC_067475.1, read as the reverse complement.
TTTACAGGACTTAACTCCTCTAACCCAGTTCTATTCATTACTTCTGTGTCCCAAAGCATACATGTTTTCTTAACAAGGAATTTACATTCCTATTTTATCAGTCTACTAACGTTAAGGTGCATACTATTCACCCCAGCACTTGGGAAGCAAAGGCAAGCAGTTATCTGTGAGTTCTAGCCCACCCTGATCTACATAGTGAGTTCTAAGCCAGTCAGCTAGGGTTATATAGTGAGACCTTCAAACAAATAAATAACACATACATACATACATACATACATACATACATACACACACACACACACACACACACACACACACACACATACACATTCAGGCATAATTCAAACCAAAAGACTATTTGGAAAAATGTTTTGGTATTAGTTATCTTTGATATTCATTTTTGGTAGGTATAACAATATAAACAATTATTGGTTGACCAGTATCCAATCCATAATCTAAAATAACTACACACTTGTAATAAAAGTAGTCCATAAAATACAACTTGCCACACAAGGAATACTAACCTTGACTTATCCTTTTATTAAATAAATATTGTTTTTCTAGTTCTAGTTCTCTTGTGGACTTTTTTTGGGCATTGGTGGTGGATAAGTGCATAAAATATATTTAATACTACAAGTATAAATTTTAATGAGCTTTAATTAAAATTTAATTTAACTTTCATTCTGTATGCCAGTTCTAACTCAGTTCATTAAACTGTAGTGACTTGGGGTCTGGTTAATTTTGGAGTTTGTTGTTTTCATTAGTTTGCAAACTTTTTATAATAACATAAATAAAAGTAAATGTTCATTTTGAATGTTAAATAAATTAATAAATATTGTCTGGAAAAAATTTTAAAGTGACAAAAGAAATACAAAACTTTATGGGAGCATGCTAGGAAATTATGAAAGTCTGTATTTGAGAGGGGCTGGTTGTACTATCTAATTTTATATGGAGATTGTTCTTTTGATAGAACTCTATCTTTTCCCTGTGTTTATCAGAGTTTTGGATCAAACTGGCTCATTCATGATACCTGAAAAATTAGGAAGAAACAAAATAGAATTACAAAACTTGAAGAATTAAAAGTAAATGTACAATTCAGAAAGAGATTGATTGAAAGTTTAAGGAAAAACAGGATACTTAGCACAATCCCTGTCAGGTTCGCATAAGAAAAGTCAAAATCATGAAACTGAATAGCTTTCCAACATTTACTTCAGCTGACCTGACTAATGTAACTTAAGTCCCAACTTGACTGTGCCTGGTTTATAGTCACAGCATAGGACAGGGTATGCAGAGTCAATCTCCAACTATGGGTGTGGCTACATATAGCCCCAGTGCTGGAGCTAGCTGAAGACAGGAACTATTATAAAGTGAGAATGAAAATAGATTTGTGTCTTGAGATTTAGTTTCTGCATTGGGAAATTGTCAGGAATTTTGATCCCTAAGACACACAGTTGACCCTATGTCAGATTCATCAACCATTTTTTTTTTCTTGCCCCAGACCTGTTTCCAAGATATACGGCCTGCTTACTTCTGACTAAAATTGTCTTTCTGTGCCTGCTGTGTAGGCAGCGTGAGGAAAGGGTATGGGCTTCTAGCCTTGACTCATATTTTCCTATGTAAGGAGCTAAGAAAGGTTATTTACACAGAAACTCATCTCTCTGTGTCTGCCATAGCTTTGCTCTCTTGACAGTGTGGTGTGAGCCCTCCAACAGTGGTTGATGCCAGTGCCACAAAAAGCCTTGTTCTGTAGAGCACGCGGGTACCCTCCCATCTCCCTTATTGCCTTTGAACTGAACGTGAGAATATTAAACACAGCAGAACTCAAATGAAAACATGAACGCATTTCAAGAGGGAAATAGAAAGCATCAGAATTGTCAGATCATCTGGATAGCTCTTCAGTACTTCCCCAGGGTAAACAGCAGTCTATGAATATACGTGTTACATACATGAGTATTTCTATGCTCTGTCTTCCCTGGTGCTGGCAGAAATTCTCACAATATTGCTTTGGAGTTGTTCTTTTATTTTTTATTTTTATCCCCAGAGCATTTATTCAAGAGAATCAGTTTAGCCATTTGTCAAGCTGTGAGAATATGGAATGCATAACTTTTTTCTGCTATAACTTACTTTTTTAGAATGTATTTATGTAATTCAAAACAGATGCATCTACAAAAATTTACACATGGAAGCACAGATAACTGGAGGAAAGGAGTCAGGTCTGGCTTGGAGACGTTTTGATATTTTTACCCAGTAAATGATTGCAATGTGTAAAAATCTTGGTAGGGACCTGTATGCAATGGCTAGGCTCTGGAAAGTGTCAAATATGGTGTCAGGAAATAAGCATCTGAGTACTGGGCACTAAAGCTTTTATATCTCCAGCTTGAGGCATGACCATACTTATTATTGTCAAATGGAAGTGATAGCCAGTGAAAGGAGCAAGGTTCTCCAAGGTTTTTGTGAGCAGACTATCATGGTCTAGCCCGACATTTCACCAACTGCAAAGCAGAAAAGCACGCGATCAAAGCAGCAATATGGTCCTTTGAATTGGCTGCCCATATGGGCCCTTGTAACAGGTTTCGGGAGTCCAAGACTTAATGTGCAGGCAAACCAGGAAACAGCTCTTCTCTGAGATATATTTTCAGAAGTGAATTCTCAGTCCTGAGTTGAGGGTACAGATGGATGAACTTCTCTCCCTGAGCAAACTCCACTGCCGTAGAATTCCTTTATGTTTGCCTTTGAGGAAGGAAGTCCACAAACACAGAGAGATGAGGGGAGGGAACTCTAGATGGTTTTGCATCTGAGAATATCAAGAGCAATTTTTTTTAAAAAAAGGATGTTGCTATTAAGTTTAAAGGCTCGCATTCGATCTTTAATACTGATTCTCCTCTCACTGACTTTCCAGTGACAATAACTTGGCCTATCATCTGCTCATTTCTCCATTGGATTGTAACCTTTAAGATACACGCTGTCTCGGTTTTCTATCCATGTGCTATTTGTTTTAAATGATTTCATGAAGGAGTACCCATGGTGAGGGAAGCAATAAGACCTAGGATGGAACTAACTACTGAGTTAAACTGGCATGGAGTGAAACTACCTTCTAACCTTGTGTGTTTATATCCATTTGTGCTACTGTAAGCACTAACAATTCTCTTTGCAGAGAGTAACACTGAATGTAGAGACTCTCAGCAGCCCAAGGGATAAAAGGAACTGTGAGTGCTCGGCCCAAAAGAGGACAATTGTGCCTCTCAGGGAGCACTGTAGAAGAGCAGGAGAGCTGTCAAATGTTCTCTTCAGGGAGTGACACCTCCTTTGCAGCTATGAACTTACACACATGGTGATCACCTGCACTGAGCCTGTACAAAAGAAGACCTGACAACAGACCATCATAGATTGGGAAGGGGCTAAAGGACCTCTTCCTTTCCTACAGAACTGTAGCTTATTAAAGGATTCACAAGAAAGAAGAGTCATTATCTTCAGATGTGTACCCACTGGTAAACCCACTAGGTTCCATTGGCTCCTCCCATGCCTGCTGTCACACAGACAGCCTTGACTAAACTGAGTGAGTGAGTCATATGGAAACACAAAGACATGAACAGAAAAAGAGACTTGTAGTGATACAGGAAGGTTGTAAGAGGAGGGAGGTAAGGGGGATGTGAGGGGATCATAATCAAATATATTACAACTTTCTATCAAATCATAACCCCCCCAATTTAATTAATAAAAATGGATTTTGTGTCAGGATCCTTCCAGGTTCCTGACAGGAGCCTTGGTGTCCTTCCTACTTGCCAACTAGTACAACTGAAACACTAGTTTCCATTATTAAAGTCTTATTTTTCTACTTAAAATCTGAAAATTGAAGTAATAACTTTTATTTGTTTACTTTTTAATGTACTGTTCTTTGACAATTTCATGTATTTGTATTTACACACAGACACACAGACATATACACTATATATATGTGTATGTATATATACATACACAATATATATATGATATACTTTGGTCATTGTTATCCCTTACTAAATTCTCTCATCTATATCTTCCAATTCCCTGTGAAACTGTTTCCAACAAGTCTCTCTCATACTTTTACCATGTGTACATGTGTGTGAGTATGTATGTGAATATGTATGTGTGAATCTGTGTGTGTATAAATGTGTGTAAGTGTTATGTGAGTTTGTTCCACTGAATTTAATTAAGGTTTCTTGCATTAACATAGGTTGAACATTATTTATTGGAATATCAGGGACTTACCCTTGGCAGCATCATTGGAGAGAATAACATCCCTCACCACAATAACATCCAACTGACGGCCAAATACTCCTCAGAGAGAGGTACTGCCTCAGGAGTGCCTCTGTGACCCATGATGGGGTGCTGATGGACCCTGGTTTGTGTAAGCCTTAGGCAGGTAGCCACAACTGCTGGGAGATCATGAGTGTGATATCTATGGCATGTCCAGGAGGCAGTGTTTCACAGGATTTCTTCTTAGCCTCCAGCTCTTAGATTCTTTGCTCAACTTTTTAAGATGTTTCCAAATCTTGACGTAGATAGTGTAGATGTTCCATTTAGGCCAAAGCACGCAACTACAATTCAGTCTTGTCCTTTGATCAGTTATCAGTCTCTGAACTATTATGAAATAAAAAGACAACAGCAGTAGTTTATGTGGATTAACAAATATTTGAAAGACGATTTGATATGATGTCTACCTCTATTTAATAAAATAGAGCCATGGACTTTGTGCCAGATGTACAATGTCAGGAATGAATTTGGTTATAAGATATATATAAATAAAGATGCAACAGAAAAGGAGACTTCCTCACTGCTGGAGGAGAAAAGTCATTAGTGATTTAAACCCACTGTTGACTGTGTGAACTACAATACCAACCTGCTAGAAAAACAAAACAAAAGAAAGCAAAACAAAAAACCATGTGTTAACATGTAAGAGTGGCATGACTGTCATTGAGGTAACCAACTGCTTTCCAGCTGGATTTTTAAATTGCCAGTTTTAATTTAATATTAAATTTCAATTAAACTTTAATATATTTGATCTTTTTAAAATGTCAATGATATAGCAAGCAAAACCAAAAAACACGACAAGTTCCTTATTACAACTCTAAAAATAGAAAGACTATATCTTAACTATGTAGATGGAAACAGCATATCATAATTATATAAGAAAATATTCCTATTCTTCCAAAATCACAACTATAAAAAGTTAAATTACATATTATAAATTGCCTTTACAACTGAAGATGCCATATTCTAAAAACATACATGAGATAAAAATACGTAGCACTGATTTGCAACCCTCCATTGGACTGGTTATAGAGTTCAGGGCCTCCAATGTGCTAAGAAGGTGATTTACCACTAGTTCCACTACATTATATACTTCTTTTTCTACATAAAAGTATCAAAAAATTTGTTTTAATTTACTTTACCATTTCTCACTTTTGTTCTCATTTTGTTTACTACTTTCATGTGATTTGCTTCTCTAAACAGTTTGTCATTCTTCCCAAGTCAATTGATGTGACATTTTCAAAGGCAGAACATCTAGTATCTAGGATATGACATTAGGTAACTTTTTGAATGAAAAGCTTTCTGTGCCATGCTCTGGTCTTAGGGATGGAGACCAATAATGAATATTGTCCTCGGTGTGAACTCTTGTTGGAGAAGTGGCACAATTTGCAGAAATGATAAAAAAAAAAGATCTGGCAAAGTGTTTGTGAGAGAGATCATTTAAAGTTTCACTTTAAAAGTGTTCTGTTTTGGAGGCCAAGTGCATGTTGAAATGCATTTGTTATGAATTTACAATAAATTTTAAGGCAAAGGGCTAGACCAGAAATGAATGTCATTGGAAAACAGATATTTAAATCTATTAAAAGGACATTTTTATATTATACACAGAGATATGAAGAGTCTCCCAGACCAAGTCCTGAATGATCTACAGTTTGGAGCTTAGGGAGAAGAGAAAGAGCTTCAATGGAATAAGGCGAAGAAGCAATGTTGAACAAGAAACTACCAATAACAACCACTCTGGAAATCAGTCTGGCGGTTCTTCCGAAAACTGGGCACCTCACTTCCAGAAGATCCTGCTATACCACTCCTGGGCATATACCCAGAGAATTCCCTACCCTGTAATAAGGATACATGCTCTACTATGTTCATAGCAGCCCTATTTATAATTGCCAGATGCTGGAAAGAACCCAGGTATCCCTCAACAGAAGAGTGGATGCAAAAAATGTGGTATATCTACACAATGGAGTACTATTCAGCCATTAGAAACAATGAATTCATGAAATTCTTAGGTAAATGGATGGAGCTAGAGAACATCATACTAAGTGAGGTAACCCAGACTCAAAAGATGAATCATGGTATGCACTCACTAATAAGTGGATATTAACCTAGAAACCTGGATTACCCAAAACATAATCCACACATCAAATGAGGTACAAGAAGAAAGGAAGAGTGGCCCCTTGTTCTGGAAAGACTCAGTGAAGCAGTATTCAGCAAAACCAGAACTGGGAATTAGGAAGGGGTGGGTGAGAGGACAGGGGGAGAGAAGGGGGCTTACGGGACTTTTTGGGAGTGGGGGGGCTAGGAAAGGGGAAATCATTTGAAATGTAAATAAAAAATATACCGAATAAAAAAATTAAAAAAAAAGAAACTACCAACAACATGAGAGGGCAAGAAAGGAAGTGGAAAAATGCAAAGCAGAGATGAAAACCACAAGGAAACAATATAATGTAAGCAAATGCAAACAGGTGATGGCTTTTGTTTATTGCAAATTAAAAGGAAAAAAAAAAACCCCACACTTTAAGGGCAACATCATTTCAGGAAGAGAGACCTGAATAACAAATAGGAATTAAAAAGAGGTTGGGACATGTGGAAAAGAAATGTCTAAAGTATGTAGTGAAAATATTTCCTAAAATGACAAACATCTTGAATTTTCAGAAGTCTAAGCAAAATAAATATACAGAATTGGAAGCACAATTTGATATGTAGTCAAATCATTGAAAAGCCAATGGGTCATAAACCACTCTGGTGGGCTTGTAATGAGTCATTAATATATGTAAACCATGAAGGGCAGTGCCCAAGCATAATAACCATTTGATAAATGTCTTGCTTTTCCCATTTGCTTTGCTTTCTAGTTGTCATTGCTACGGCTGCTCTTCTCTTTCAGTCTTGTTTCTGTGTTGCTGACCTCAGGATCATCTTTGGTCTCTTTCTTCTCTAGGAAGTCTGTTCAATACCCATAGCTTCTACTGTTCTCTTTACTAATCACTCTACATCTCTGTGTGTTTGTCCACAAAGCACCTCAAATTCCATTGCCCATGATGGAATTTCATTTTACACCCTCATTCTCATTTCTTTGGTCCCTCTGTATTTTGTCTGCCAATGTGACACAAACTAGATTTGCCTGGGAGGAGGAACTGCAATTGCAAAAAAATGTCTCCACCAAGAAAATGCTCATAGGCAAGTCTATAGAGCATTTTCGTGATTAATGATTGATGTGGGTGAGTACCACTCCTGAATGGGACTGAGCCGGCCATGAGGAGCAAGGAGGGAAGCAGCGTTCCTCCATGGTCTCTGCTTCTGTTTCTGCTCCATGTTTTTCTGGACTTTCCCGAATGATAGCCTGCAACTTTAAAATGAAACAAACTCTTTTCTCCCTAAGTGACTTTTCTTCATGGTGTTTTATCACAGCCATAGAAACTAAGACATTCTCCCTTCTGTTCAGAAAGTGTCGGGCCCTAATCCATAGAGAACATATGTCTCATGTTCAGGATGAGATTTTCCTTCTCAGATAAACCTTTCTGGAAATACTATCTTGCATTCACATGGAAATGAATAGAAATCCAGTAAAGCTGATAATGAAAATTAGCCATCACATAAGGTTTTGTAAACATAGCAATGAAGACTCCAATTATATTCAACATGGAAGAGGAGGAGAAGGGCTAGCTCAGAAGAGGGTGGTGGTGCTCTGGAGAGGAGGAGTCTCAGGTTGTAGTTAAATGGGTGAAGGACTCTGTGGTTGATAGTTTCAGCACACATTGATTTTTAGCTAAAAGTCAATCACTTGTAATATTAATACTTTGGCCAGAGCATGTTCTATCATTCCTTTGAACCCATCTGCCATTTGCTATGGGTCTAGACACTGGTTTATTTTAGATTGCCATGCTCATGGTAATAGTTCACATTCAGTCAAAATTTCAGGCACTCTGATAACCCACTATACACACACACACACACACACACACACACACACACACACACACATATATATATATATATATATATATATATATAAAATATTTAGATGATAGGTAAATATAGATAAATAAATGATAGATAGAGGATATATAGATAAATAATAGATATATAGATAATAGATAGATTATAGATAAATAAATAAATATGCATTACAGAGAAAAAGAACCTTTCCCCTTATATTTCTTAGGATTCATTGGAATTGACCTGTTGTACATGTGATTATGTTATCATTGTCTAAACTAGTTTTTGGTTCAAGTTGATATAGTTTTTAACTAGTAAAGTCAAGAACTCAATGAGTAATGAAACATGTGGCAGTATAGCAGTATCTCTTTGTTATTTATTTGCATTCCAATAGAGCATCAGTTCACTTTGAAATAACCTAACAACTATATTAAGCATATTTTCTTTCAAACTCCCTTACACAGCTTCCAAAGAAACCTTTCTAAAACAAATCACTTCTTATGAATGGTTCACTATTTATGAAAGGGGAGCAGGACATACTTTCCTGACATTAAAGTCCTCCCTTCTTCATCTTCAGCCTTACCCCTTCCATATCAATACTTTGAGAATGCATAAATGTTGTGGATGAATGATTTCTATCTCATTTTGCAGCAAATGACACTACTAAGGGGCAAGGCAAATGTTCTGTGATAACAATATAGTTCACATAATCTCAAGAAAGACATTGAAATGAAAAGTTTCCTTCCTTTCTCCCACCCTTGCTTCCTTGCTTCATTAGTTCCTGCCTCAATTTCTTTCTTCCTATTTTTATTCTCTATCCAAACCTCCCTACTCAACTTACCAGCCCCACTAAGGTCCATGGCACTAGCTGGTGTACACTATAGATGATAAAGACTGCTGCTGCTCCTTGGGAGTCCATGTTGTGTTTTACTGTGACTTCATAGGAGTCTGCCCTGTTTCTGTTTTCTTTTTTGATACCTTAAAATTAGAGATGACGCTCTTCTCTTGTTCTTTAACTGAATATTTTCTGTTATTCAAAATGTACTTACTGGTTTTTTTTCTAGATTTTTAAATACAATGAGCCTCAGTCTGTGGCAATATTCTACACCTAAGAAACAAAAGGTAATCTACTTCTCTGGAGTTTGTTTAGCTTTGTTCTGTAATTCTACAGCAGAATAAGACAATGCTTCAGGCTATAGTGTGAGCCTAATTATCTAAACAGTGAAAACAATTTATCTTATTAAAAAACTACCACCTTTCTTATTTGAAATAAAACAAACTATGAAGGTTTGAAGAAGAATAACCCCTATAGGTTTGTATGTACGAATGCTTGTACCCTCTTAGCTGTGGTGGACCTGTTTAGGAAGGATTAGAAGGTGTGACCTTATTGAAGAAGATATGTCACAAGGGCAGCAGTTGAGGATACAAACCCCTACACCAATCCCAGTTAGTTCTTTCTCTGAGTCATGCTTGTAGATAAAGATGCAACCTCTCAGCTACTGCCTATTTGTTTGCTGTCATGCTCTCCCAAACATTGATCATGAACTCATCCTTTGAAACTCTAAACTGTAATAAACTCTCTCTTCTATATGTTACCATAGTCATGGTATACTATCACAGCAATGAAAAAGTAAAACACACACACACACACACACACACACACATACACACACACATACACACACACATACACACACACTGCTTAGAAATTATATGTTTTAAAATTTGATTTATTTAAGTGTATGAGAATTTTTGCCTGCATGTGTGCATATGCATCATGTGCATGTATGGTGACCACAGAGGTCGGAAAAGGGCATCAGAGTCCCTGGAACTAGAATTACATTCAGTTCTGAGCCTCTGTGCAGATTCAGGAAACCAAAGCTGGGTTTTCTGCAAGAACAAGTACTCTTCACAAATGAGTCATCTTTCAAGACTCATTTACAAATTTTAATTTTCCACATTCATAAACTTTAACATAAAACATAATTTAGAGTATATATGGTCACAAAATTTCTTTGTATGGTCGAATGTTAAATGTACACAAGGTTAATTATATAAAGCTATCCAACTACATGGAAAACTCTATTTGATTATTTCATGCATGAAGACAGTAGGTAAGAGGTTCTGAGTGGCATACTATGTGGAATCTTGAATTAGGTCTCATGTGGTACCTGTTTTTGCATACAGCAAACTCTTAGTAAGTGTGGTCCTCCAAAGAGTACTTTTAATTCTCTGTCCTTTTGTAGCTTTGAAGGTCTCTATCATAAATACAAAGGATAGAAAAAAGTAGAAATAGCAGAGATTTTCAAACACATAAACCTAATACAGGATTTGACAATCCCTGTGAATCCCTGTGATTTTTCAAATGGGTGAAATTTTATTTGAAAGTTTCTCTCTCTCTCTCTCTCTCTCTCTCTCTCTCTCTCTCTCTCTCTCTCTCTCTCTCTCTCTCAAAATCACACCAAGGGACCCAAAGAGCTGAAGGGGTTTGCAGCGCCATCGGAGGAACAATATGAGCCACCCAGAACTCCCAGGGACAAAACCATCAACCAGATAGTGTACATGGAGTTACCCATGACTCCAGACGCATAGACAGCAGAGGATGGCCTTGTTAGACACCAAAGGGAGGAGAGGCCCTTGGTCCTGGAAAGGTTTGATGACTCGGTGTAGAGGAACAGCAGAACAGGGAAGCAGTAGATTGTTGATTGGGGAACAGGGAGAGGGGAGATGGCTTATGGGACTTTCGGGGGTTAGAGACCGCGAAAGGGGACAACATTTGAACTGTAAATAAAGAATATATCTAATAAAAAATAAAGATAAGTAAAACTAAAATAAATAAATAAATAAATAAATAAATAAATAAATAAAATCACATCAAGGGTTCTATTTAAAGGATATTTATTTTCCCAGAATACGCGGCAAAACGGTGACATAACTGAGGTTATTATTCTTTCTGTTTATTTCATTCTAATTTTTCAAATCGGAGTTTCTCTGTGTGTTTCTGGATGCTCTGTACTCACTCTGCAGAACAGGCTGTCCTTGAACTTTGAGATCTGACTGTCTTTGCCTCTTGAGTGCTCGGATCAAAACCATGTGTGAGCAATATGCAGCTAGGATGCTGCTCTTATTTGACGTGGTGAGGATGGGTTGATGGGTGATTGTAACATGATGTACAAGAGGGATTGATGGATGACAGTAACATGCAGATCATCTATTCCCCCCCCCCCCACACACACACACTGCCACTGTGTAAATTAGCTTCAAAGCAATTCCAAATGCTGGGTCTGCCTTTAAGCAATATTGAAGGGGAAAGGATGCACTTATAGGGTGATCCATGGTGCTGTTAGAAACCAAACTCATTTGTAAATAGATAAATACTATATTCATTCCAGCACCACAGATGTGCCGGCATTGTCTTATATACAGAGTGATGTGAGCTGGAAACCATTCAGCTTCATTTCTACATGTCTTAAAAGCATTAAAATAATTGATTACAAGTTTTCAGACTAATGCAATCTTAGCTCTGTTTATAGAAGGCCAGATATCCAACTGATAAAGGTTTGAGCTTCTTGGGAAAATTCATCTACAGGGACAAAATATCCATACATAGGTTTGGATCCTCGAGTAATAAAAATTGTGACTGTGACTAACGGTGATGCCCTGAGTTTAATTTGCTACAATTCGATGCAATATTTAACAAAGTCCCTCAAAAATGTGTCTTAGTTCTTGGCAGAAATGAAGATACAAGTAAAATAATGGACATTCCGTTCAGTTTTGTAACTTTTTTAGAAGTATTTCAAGTGATGTGAATATTCTTGGTTAAAAATGATGTGGAGAGGAAACGAAATGTGTCTGTATGTGCCTGCATATCATTTCTCTAATATGAGTATATGCAAATATTGAGTTCATTGTGTTTATTGTTACAACCCTGACCAAGCACATACGCAATTATGTGCTTGCCCAGATGTGTTAAGCTGCACAAGCTACTGTAATGCAATTCCATATATTCACTGTTTTCTAAACAACAGATAGTTTATTTTTCACTTTTCCTGAGGTTTATTTTTCTTTTTTTTAATTTTTTTTATTTATTTTCTATATTCTTTGTTTACATTCTAAAACCCCTCCCCTTTCCCAGCCCCCCCTCCCCCGATATGTCCCATAAGTCCTCTTTTCTCCATCTATTCTCTTATCATTCCCCCTCCCTTTTCTCTGTCCTGGTACTCCCCTACAATGCTGGATCAAGCCTTTCCAGGATTAGGGCGCTCTTCTTCCTTCTTCATGGGAATCATTTGATATGCTAATTGTATCTTCAGTATTCAGAGCTTCAGGGCTAATTAATATCCACTTATCAATGATTCCATTCCATGTGTATTCCTTTGTGATTGCATTACCTCGCTTAGGATGATATTTTCCAGTTCCATCCATTTGCCTAAAAAAATTCATGAATTCATTGTTTTAATTGCTGAATAGTACTCCATTGTGTATATATACCACGTTTTCTGTATCCATTTCTCCTTTGAGGGATATCTGGGTTCTTTCCAGCTTCTGGCTATTATAAATAAGGCTGCTATGAACATAGTGGAGCATGTGTCCTTATTGCATGCTGGGGAATCCTCTGGGTATATGCCCAGGAGAACTATACCAGGGTCCTCCGGAAGTGTCATGCCCAGTTTTCTTAGGAACCGCCAGACTGATTTTCAGAGTGGTTGTACCATCTTCCAATCCCACCAGCAGTGAAGGAGTGTTTCTCTTTCTCCACATCCTTGCCAACACCTGCTGTCTCCTGAGTTTTTGACCTTAGCCATTCTGACTGGTGTGAGGTGAAATGTCAGGGTTGTTTTGATCTGCATTTCCCTAATGGTTAATGATGTTGAGCATTTCTTAAGGTGCTTCTCGGCCATCTGAATTTCTTCAGGCAAAAATTCTTTGTTTATGTCTGTAAACATAACCCTATTTTTAAATAGGGTTATTTTGTTCCCTGGGGTCTAACTTCTTGAGTTCTTTGTATATATTGGATATTAGCCCTCTATCGTATGTAGGGTTGGTGAAGATCTTTTCACAATTTGTTGGTTGCTGTTTTGCCTTTGCCTTACAGAAACTTTGTAATTTTATATGATCCCATTTGTAAATTCTTCTTCTTAGAGCATAAGCTATTGGTGTTCTGTTCAGGAACTTTTCCCCTGTGCCTATGTCCTCAAGGGTTTTCCCCAGTTTCTTTTCTATTAGTTTCAGTGTGTCAGGTTTTATGTGGAAGTCCTTGATCTACTTGGAGTTGAGCTTAGTACAAGGAGATAAGAATGGATCAACTTGCATTCTCCTGCATGCTGACCTCCAGTTGAGCCAGCACCATTTGTTGAAAAGGCTATCTTTTTTTCCACTGGATGTTTTCAGCTCTTTTGTTGAAGATCAAGTGACCATAGGTGTGTGGATTCATTTCTGGGTCTTCAATTCTATTCCCTTGGTCCACTTGCCTGTCCCTGTGCCAATACCACGCAGTTTTTAACACTATTGCTCTGTAGTATTGCTTGAGGTCTGGGATACTAATACCCCCAGAAGTTCTTTTACTGTTGAGAATAGTTTTAGCTATCCTGGGTTTTTTGTTATTCCAGATAAATTTGAGAATTGCTTTTTCCCTTCTCTGTGAAGAACTGAGTTGGGATTTTGATGGGGATTGCGTTGAATCTGTAGATTGCTTTTGGCAAGATGGCCATTTTAACTATATTAATCCTGACAATCCACGAGCATGGCAGATTTTTCCATTTTCTGAGGTCTTCTTTGATTTTCTTCTTCAGAGACCTGAAGTTCTTGTTGTAAATATCTTTCACTTGTTTGGTTAGAGTCACACCAAGATACTTTATATTGTTTGTGGCTATTTTGAAGGGTGTCATTTCCCTAACTTCTTTCTCAGCCTGCTTATCCTTTGAGTATAGGAAGGCAACTGATTTGCTTGAGTTGATTTTATAACCAGCCACTTTGCTGAAGTTGTTTATCAGCTGTAGGAGTTTTCTGGTGGAGTGTTTTTGGTCACTTAAGTATACTATCATGTCATCTGCAAATAGTGATAATTTTACTTCTTCCTTTCCAATTTGTATAACTTTGACCTCCTTATGTTGTCTAATTGCTCTAGCTAGGACTTCAAGTACTATATTGAAAAGATATGGAGAGAGGGGGCAGCCTTGTCTAGTCCATGTCTAGTGGGATTGCTTCAAGTTTCTCTGAATTTAGTTTGATGTTGGCTACTGGTTTGCTGTATATTGCTTTAACGATGTTTAGGTATGGGCCTTGAATTCCTGTTCTTTCCAAGACTTTTAGCATGAAAGGATGCTGAATTTTGTCAAATGCTTTTTCTGCATCTAATGAGATGATCATATGGTTTTTTTCTTTGAGTTTGTTTATGTAGTGGATGGTATTGATGGATTTCCTTATATTGAACCATCCCTGCATCCCTGGGATGAAGCCCACTTGATCATGGTGGATGATCATTTTGATGTGTTCTTGGATTCATTTTGCAAGAATTTTATTGAGTATTTTTACATCGATATTCATAAGGGAAATTGGCCTGAAGTTCTCTTTCTTTGTTGGATCTTTGTGTGGTTTTGGTATCAGTGTAACTGTGGCTTCGTAGAATGAGTTGGGTAGTGTTCTTTCTATTTTGTGGAACAGTTTGAAGAGTATTGGTGTTAGGTCTTCTTTGAAGGTATGATAGAATTCTGCACTGAAGCCATCTGGTCCCATCCTTTTTTTGGTTGGGAGACTTTCTATGACCCCTTTTATTTCTTTAGGTGTTATGGGACTATTTAGATGATCTATTTGATCCTGGTTTAATTTTGGTGTTTGGTATCTGTCTAGGAAATTGTCCATTTCCTCCAGATTCTCCAGTTGTGTTGAGTATAGGCTTTGGTAGTAAGATATGATGATTTTTTAATTTCCTCAGTTTCTGTTGTTATATCTCCCTTTTCATTTCTAATTTTGTTAATCTGGATACTGTCTTTGTGCCCTTTGGTTAGTCTGGCTAAGGGTTTATCTATCTTGTTGATTTTCTCAAAGAGCCAACTCCTGGTTTTGTTGATTCTTTGTATGGTTACCTTAGTTTCTACTTGATTGATTTCAGCCCTGAGTTTGATGATTTCCTGCCTTCTACTCCTCCTGGGTGAATTCGCTTCTTTTTGCTCCAGGGCTTGCAGGTGTGTCATTAAGCTGCTAGTGTATGCTCTCTCCATTTTCTTTTT
The DNA here is from genome assembly GCF_947179515.1 of Apodemus sylvaticus. NCBI lineage: Eukaryota > Metazoa > Chordata > Mammalia > Rodentia > Muridae > Apodemus > Apodemus sylvaticus. The sequence continues at coordinate 25,627,759 of NC_067475.1, read as the reverse complement.
GGAGGCACTCAGGGCTATGAGTTTTCCTCTTATTACTGCTTTCATTGTGTCCCATAGATTTGGGTATGTTTTGTCTTCATTTTTCATTAAATTCTAAAAAGTATTTGATTTCTTTCTTTATTTATTCCTTGACCAAGGTATCATTGAGTAGAGTATTGTCCAGTTTCCATGTGTATGTGGGCTTTCTGTTGTTTTTGTTGCTATTGAAGACCACTTTTACTCCATAGTGATCTGATAGGAGGTATGGGATTATTTTGATCTTCTTATACTTGTTGAGGTCTGTCTCATGACCAATTATATGGTCAATTTTGGAGAAGGTACCATGAGGTGCTGAGAAAAAGGTATATTCTTTTGCTTTAGGGTGAAATGTTCTATATATATCTGTTAACTCTATTTGTTCCAAAGCTTCAGTTAGTTTCACTGTGTCCCCAATGACTAATGATGTTGAGCACTTCTTAAGGTGCCTATCGACCATCCGAATTTCTTCTGGTGAAAATTCTTTGTTTAGATCTGTACCCCATTTTTTAATAGGGTTATTTGATTCCCTGGGGTCTAACTTCTTGAGTTCTTTGTATATATTGGATATTAGCCCTCTATCAGATGTAGGGTTGGTGAATATCCTTTCACAATTTGTTGGTTTCTGTTTTGTCCTTTTAACAGTATCCTTTGCCTTACAGAAACTTTGTAATTTTATGAGGTCCCATTTGTCAATTCTTGATCTTAGAGCATAAGCTATTGGTGTTCTGTTCAGGAAATTTTCCCCTGTGCCCATGTCCTCAAGGGTCTTCCCCAGTTTCTTTTCTATTAGTTTCAGTATGTCTGGTTTTACATGGAGGTCCTTGATCCACTTGGAGTGGAGTTTAGTACATGGAGATAAAAATGGATCAATTCGCATTCTTCTGCATGCTGACCTTCAATTGAACAAGCACCATTTGTTGAAAAGGCTATCTTTTTTCCACTGGATGTTTTCGGCTCCTTTGTCAAAGATCAAGTGACCATAGGTGTGGGGATTCATTTCTGGGTCTTCAATTCTATTCCATTGGTCCACTTGTCTGTCACTGTACCAATACCATGCAGTTTTTACCACTATTGTTCTGTAGTGGTGCTTGAAGTCAGGGATACTGATTCCCCCAAATTACTTTTGTTGTTGAGAATAGTTTTAGCTATCCTGGGTTTTTTGTTATTCCAGATGAATTTAAGAATTGCTTTTTCTAACTCTGTGAAGAACTGAGTTGGGATTTTGATGGGGATTGCGTTGAATCTGTAGATTGCTTTTGGCAAGATGGCCATTTTAACTATATTAATCCTGACAATCCACGAGTATGGCAGATTTTTCCATTTTCTGAGGTCTTCTTCAATTTCCTTCTTTGGGGCCCTGAAGTTCTTGTCATATAGATCTTTCACTTGTTTGGTTAGAGTCACACCAAGATACTTTATATTGTTTGTGGCTATTGTAAATGGTGTCATTTCCCTAACTTCTTTCTCAGCCTGCTTATCCTTTGAGTATAGGAAGGCAACTTTTTTGCTTGAGGTGATTTTATAACCAGCCACTTTGCTGAAGTTGTTTATCAGCTGTAAGAGTTCTCTGGTGGAGGTTTTTGGGTCACTTAAGTATACTATCATGTCATCTGCAAATAGTGATAATTTTACTTCTTCCTTTCCAATTTGTATAACTTTGACCTCCTTATGTTGTCTAATTGCTCTAGCTAGGACTTCAAGTACTATATTGAAAAGATATCGAGAGAGGGGGCAGCCTTGTCTAGTCCATGATTTTAGTGGGATTGCTTCAAGTTTCTCTGAATTTAGTTTGAAGTTGGCTACTGGTTTGCTGTATATTGCTTTAACGATGTTTAGGTATGGGCCTTGAATTCCTGTTCTTTCCAAGACTTTTAGCATGAAAGGATGCTGAATTTTGTCAAATGCTTTTTCTGTATCTAATGAGATGATCATATGGTTTTTTTCTTTGAGTTTGTTTATGTAGTGGATGCTATTGATAGATTTCCTTATATTGAACCATCCCTGCATCCCTGGGATGAAGCCTACTTGATCATGGTGGATGATTGTTTTGATGTGTTCTTGGATTCAGTTGGCAAGAATTTTATTAACTATTTTTGCATCAATATTCATAAGGTAAATTGGCCTGAAGTTCTCTTCCTTTGTTGGATCTTTGTGTGGTTTTTGTATCAGTGTAACTGTGGCTTCATAGAATGAATTGGGTAGAGTTCCTTCTGTTTCTATTTTGTGGAACAGTTTGAAGAGTATTGGTGTTAGGTCTTCTATGAAGGTCTGATAGAATTCTGCACTGAAGACATCTGGTCCCGTGCTTTTTTTTTTTGGTTGGGAGACTTTCTATGACCCTTTTTTATTTCTTCAGGTGTTATGGAACTGTTTAGATGATCTATTTGATCCTGATTTAGTTTTGGTGTCTGATATCTGTCTAGGAGGTGTTATGGAACTGTTTAGATGATCTATTTGATCCTGATTTAGTTTTGGTGTCTGATATCTGTCTAGGAAACTGTCCATTTCCTCCAGATTCTCCAGTTGTGTTGAGTATAGGCTTTTGTAGTAGGATCTAATGATTTTTTGAATTTCCTCAGTTTCTGTTGTTATATCTCCCTTTTCATTTCTAATTTTCTTAATCTGTATACTGTCTCTGTGCCCTTTGGTTAGTCTGGCTAAGGGTTTATCTATCTTGTTGATTTTCTCAAAGAACCAGTTCCTGGTTTTGTTGATTCTTTGTATGGTTATCTTAGTTTCTACTTGATTGATTTCAGCCCTGAGTTTGATGATTTCCTGCCTTCTACTCCTCCTGGGTGAATTTGCTTCTTTTTGTTCCAGGGCTTTCAGGTGTGTCTTTAAGCTGTTAGTGTATGCACTCTCCATTTTCTTTTTGGAGGCACTCAGGGCTATGAGTTTTCCTCTTAGCACTGCTTTCATTGTGTCCCATAGATTTGGGTATGTTGTGTCTTCATTTTCATTGTGTTCTAAAAAGTCTTTAATTTCTTTCTTTATTTCTTCCTTGACCAAGGTATCATTGAGTAGAATATTGTTCAGTTTCCATGTGTATATCGGTCTTCTGTTGTTTTTGTTGCTATTGAAGATGACTTTTACTCCATAGTGATCTGATAGGAGGCATGGGATTATTTCGATCTTCTTATATTTGTTGAGGTCTGTCTTGTGACCAATTATATGGTCGATTTTGGAGATGGTACCATGAATTGCTGAGAAAAAGGTATATTCTTTTGCTTTAGGATAAAATGTTCTCTCTCTCTCTCTTTATATATATATGTATATATATGTGATATATATATTTATATATATAATGCATATATATATATATATATGCAATAGCCTAGGCCAACTGCAAGAACTGTTCTTTTGTCCTAGGATTATGAAGTTAGTTTTCCTATCTGTTCTTCTAGTTACTTTATGCTTCTAATGAAGTCTTATCAAGTATAAAACATGCATAGACTTTATTCTAAGCAGATAACTAGGGAAAACATCACTGTCTGATATGCTCATTTCCAGGGATAGCATGCAAATTCAGAAGACTCCTTAAAGCTTTATACAAACAAATGATCATAAATTAGTTGGCATATTCCCTGTTCTAATACATTTGAAACAAAATGTATTGTTTGAGAACAAAAAACTACTTACCGGAAAGGAGAGTCAAATCATGCTTTCTTTATAGACATTTCCTGTTAAGGGAGTTATACTTGACAAACAGGGGAACCTTATAAAAGGAGCTCAAGGCTTCCATCGAGAAAGATCTAAAAGCTACCAAGACATAGTGATGCATTCCTCTAATCCAAGCTCTTGGGAATCTGGGGCAGGTTCCTCTCTGTGAGTTCAAAGCCAGCCTTGTCTACATAGTGACTTCCAAGCAAAGCAGGGCTACACAGTGAGACCCTGCCTCAAAATGCATAAATAAAAATCAATAAATATAAAAGTTGGAACTTCCCTGTATGAAGGTTCAGATTAGATTTCCAGTTCACTTGAGATGCCAGAGAATCCTCCCCTCTGCATTTAGTAGGCAGACATATTAGCAACAGCACAGGTCATAGCATCTTTGATTTTCTGAATTAAGCAAAGCAATTTCATATTATAAAAATCAGGTGAAAGAGTACAGGCATGCAGGTAAAAGACCACTTCCTTTACTTTCCTTATTCTTGTTAAAGGCCATTGCATCCTCACATCTATGTACATGTTTGGAGGGATGCCTCAGGATGCACAATAGGGCATAAAACATATCAGTAATTCTCTACAACATTGTGACTTTATTTTAATATTTATTATTTATTAAATATTTTCTTTAGCAGGCAGTATAATTTCCATTGGCTCATTCTCACAGGCCACAAGCAGAACTGGAAATGAAGCTCAGTGGTAGCATGAACGAGGACTTGGATTTGATTCCCAGGACCTTCCCTTCCACTTGCAAAATAGTCTCAGTTAGTGACTGTCTAGGACAGACACTATACTCATCTGGCTAGTATTTATAAAAATGATGGGATTAAAAGTGTGCTACCAACAGATAAACTTAGGCCAAATGGGAGCAGTACTCTGATTCAGTACAAATAAGATGCAAGTACTTACTGGCAAAGATGTCTGGTTAGTTTGGCAACATATGAAGCACGTGAATTTTGTGCCTTAGTTAAGTGGTTAGGTTAGTTAAAGAGTTCAAAGGTATTATGGTTTCCCTGATTGTACCTCATTTAGTTGTGAAATCTATAGCTAAGATGATTGCTAGATGATAGAGGGGTTGTATATAGATGGATTATAGATATATAACAGATTAAATACATTTAATTGATAGATGACAGATGATAGGCAGTTTATAGGTCTATATATTGTAGATAGGTGAGAGATGATAATTAGGGGAAGATAATAGATAAATAGATAGATACACAGACAGACAGATAGATAGATAGTTGACATGATAGATGTAGATAGCTAAGGCAGATTACAGATGATGGAAGGACAGATAGATAAATGGATATATGATAGGTTATAGATAGATGTGGTGATAAAGGACAGATGATAAATAGGTAGATGGATAGATAATAGGTAGATATTTAACAGACAGACAGGTTACTTTTGGGTCAACATACTAACCTTTCATCTTTCTTTGCTGAAAATATATTAATCTACATACTGTGCAATACTTCCAATTTTGACACTGTGGTAAGCTTTATAAAGCAGTATTGTGATGTATGTATCATAGAAATCAAATGGAACAGTGGAGATTTAAGAATATAAGATCAAAATTGCAGAGCCCTTGGAATCCTTGTCAGGGCTCTGGATAGACACTGCCAGTCCTCAAACTTTGCTGAAGTTCAGTTTGCGCAGCAACAAGAGGGTGCCATTAGTAATAATCACTTTATTTACTCTATTTACTTTATGTATATGCATTTTATTTAGTGTTGAATTATAAAAATAAAGATTACCCCATCAAAATTGAATTCTATAGATACAAAATTTAATGTAAGTACTTAATATAGCTCATGCAATATAGAGACATACATGAAACACAATTAGTTGTTTATATGAATTTTTATTTGCTACAGATGATAGCCTAAGTTTCAGAAAACAACAGGCTAAATAGTTTCAATTCACACTCTTTCTGATATGAATTGTAGACAACAGCTACAGACTGTGGCTAAGCCATTAATATAAAAAAATCATTAGGAATGGGACTCTGAAGTGTTGAATGATCTTGGAAGCGAATATGAACAGATTGGAATCCAAAAGCCAAGAGAAAGAACAGAAAAACAGGAGAGTCTGCCCACAAAGGTAATAAGGAGTCCACGGTTGACTCAAGGGTAAGGTCAGAGAAAATACCATTGTAAATTAAAGTAAATTAAAAAAAAACAACAACAACAACAAGACACCACCACCACCAACAACAACAACTCTCTATGGATGGCACATCGTGAGGTCTGAGGGCAGAACAGTCACACCTCCTCTGTGTTGCTCCGTGGATGAAGCCTTTCTGTAAAGAGTATAGATGGATGATCACTTCGGGTAAATATTTGCAGCAGACTACAAAGCATCCCTCAGCTCCAGTGTGGTCTGAGAGACTAGTTCATTGTTCTTCTTTGATGATGAGGGAAGATCTGTAAAGGATACTCTAGGGTGCTTTTCTCCATGGCACTATCCTGAGCATGGTAGTTAACAACATGCATCCTTCTGGACAATGTTTGAACTCCATATGCAGAGAATACCTCAATTTGTTAACGCTAGCTAAAAATATTAAATTTATACATTTATCCAAATAGTGTGGTTCTACATCCTCATTCTATGCTATTTGCTTAAAAAAGAAAAAACGTCTTATTCAGTCAGTAATTATATTAAAAAAGGCCCATAGTTAGGCCACTAGGCTATAAGACTTTTGCCAAAATGCTGGCATAGTCAACCTGTTCTGGGAGAATCCAGAGACTGGCTGCCATATGCCACCATGCTACGGGCACTCAGTGAAATCATTGAATTATAGTTGTAAATTGGAAATTTTGTCCTTGAGAAATGAGTGGGCCTGATTGACATATTTCTAACATAAGGATATTGTTTTTCAAAAATACAACCTCAATAGAAAAACTTATACTTAAAGAAGTTATTGTATTTCTATATTTTTGGTCTAGTTTTCCTAGATGAATCTCAAAGGGCATACAATTTCAAATTCTATGCTTTTTGGACTATAATCATTTTCCCATAAGGTTTTCTGTTGCCCAGCCATAATTCTGAGCATCTTATAGCTAATGTTCTTGGCTCTTCTGAAACCCCTGACTTCTAGAACTCTGGATTTCTTTAAAAAAAAAAAAAAAGGTTCTGGTCACACTTGAAAACAGAAGCACAGTTAAGAGTGACAGCTGGTCTTGAGCGGGGCCCACCACACACACTGTCTCATTCTTCTCAACATCCCAGAAGGTTATGTAAATTATGAAGACCAAAAGACTAAACAGTTTGCTCAACGGCACACAGCTGCAGTTGGGCAGCTCTGCATTTATACTTAAGGATGTCTGAATCCAAAGTCCTGTCTGTTTCCTCAATCGAATGGAAACTTTTCTTAGGCAAATTTAACACAACGATATGCAAAAGCCTGTTGGTTCACACTTCAGTATCTTTCCTTGGAGGCCTGGAAGCTTCTTGGTTTGAACTAGTCATATAATTCTCCTTTTCTCCTTGACATATGAATTCGTTTCCTTTAGCCTCATCCCTTCTTGCTAGAGCACTGGACAGGTCTGCCCTATGGAGACTTTTCTGGGAAAGGAAACTGATACGCAGTTTTCAACATAAAGAGAAAATAAAGGTGGGCTAGGTCTTAAAATATAGACTGGCAAAGCTTTGGCAGAACTGAAGTCTGGACCCAGATCTCAGCATAGATTGTATCTCCTCTGCTCTCAGCCCTCAAAACAGGCATCTAAAGATGGGTGTTGACTTTGATGAATACATGGGCATGACTATGTGTTAAAAAGGATATGTTTTATTTGCTCATTACTGAAGAAAGATACATTATACTAAGCAAAGTTTCATTTTCTTTTTATTTATTAAATAACACTGTCCCCTCATTTTGAAGCTATAGGTCATTTTTATACAAAACAAAATCCATACAAAAACTATCAAATATAAAACTGCTAAGTGTGGAAGCACTTGACTGCAAATTAGTCACCCACAACTCCAAGTCTCCCCCAAGAATCTCCTTTCCCCCACTCTTCGTTGATTTGTGACACTCAGAAAGAGACACGGTAAGGGAGTCTGTAAGACACACTGCGGACAGCGCTCCTCTGGATTTTCTGGAAGGTCATCTCTAGTGCTGGCTTCCAAGGACCTGCAGATTGCCATCTGTTCTGTTCGCTGACCACATCAACGTCACAGTATGCTGCCCTTACCCTTCCACAGGGCATCTTCTTCGGTCTTCATCATTTTCACTCTCTTAGCATAAGGTTATGGGATTCATGAGTGAGGATGCTAGACCTCTCCCACTACTTTCAGGAATGCTGGGACTCAGAGCTGAGCCTGTCTCTGGCCCACTGCTTCTGTTTCCTTGACCATTCCCACTTCTGTGCTTGAGTTAGTCTGCTGAGGCCCTTCCCATCTTCATTCCCCACACTGAATGCGCAGGCCAGGACATCCGTATCCTCAAAAACTTACAAGATGCGTTTCTCTACAATGGCATATTATGGACTGGCAAAGATAATGTTTCTATGATGTTCTTTTCTGGAGGAGGTGGAGATCCCAGCTCAGAGTAAACCAATGCCAATGATGGGAAGTTCGGGTGCTTGGCTATACTGCTACTGCCTCCCAGTGGTCCTCCTAGTTGCTCACGCTAATGATCAGCTAACAGGAATGAGAGAAATTCCAGGGAAAAAGCCTACCACTTCAGTGTAACTGCATACAATGCAGTAGGCATTCAAGCAGACGGGTTCCAATTCACCTGCTGATATTGGACATAGTACACCATTCGAAATCAGCTGAGTCTCTTCTGAAAAGAACATGTTCTGGGACATTATACCTCAGCTTTCTAATTTAAGCAGTGCACGGGTAGAGAACAACCACTCTGAACAGTGGAGATGACTCCTAATTATCAAGCTTTTGTGTGAATTAAAATATGATGTACTACCTTCTCCACTAAATACCTAGGAGATAATTGGGGCTTATTACACAGGAGCAATTTCCTTAATGACTGAAGGCTTTGGAGACATTGGACAAGCATTGTAAATACCCTGTATCCCAAAGCAGAAAGACAGCCCATTGGTATTTAGCAGGGAAAATATCAAGGGTCATTGTCCTTTTGTTTTGGTTAAGTATACATTAGCATTATGGGAATTGTGCAAGTTAGTGACCAAACCCTATAAAGGTCCTAATAATTATAAAAGAGCAGATAATATAAAATTTCCAAAGTGTATCATATTTAATCATTTCCTCAGAAAAGACAAGAAAAGTCAAGAAGAAATAAAAATTTTGAAAAAATCATGTATTTTCCCCAGTGTCATGTAATGGAGTCTCATCATGAAGTATTTTGCTTTTTTGTGAGGTAACTATGTAAAAATTATTAGAAGAATGCTAGGGATATTTCTTGGTCAGAAATCAGGTTGTGGCAATATCCCATTTTAAAAGGTTTTGGGTTTTTTTTTTTAAATTTACATGAAGCAGTTTTCTTACCAATTTTATCATGAGGAGGAGTTGGTGGAGGTGGAAATGCTATTTGTGGATTAGCTTTTCAAGAAAAGATGATCTGGAATACTCCAAAAGATGAATCAAATAAAACAGCATTTGAAAGGCAAGATAATGATAGGCCATACAATTCATGTCCACAAACCAACTGATCAAGCTGGAAGAATAAACAAATGATTCTTTTCATGTGATCATTTCAAATTTCACCTGTGTTCCTGGAGATAACAACTAAGATTTGGAGACAACAAACACCTCCAAAGGTAAACCTTCTAAAGAGTGATTCATAAACTTGAACTCAAATACCCCACTTTAAAGAAATTTAACAAGCTGATCATTCAGCACTGTCCTCTGGGTTTTCCTCTGTGACTAAATTGGATTGTACATACATTTCAGGCTATGTTTAAGCAAACCCAGTTACCATGGTGACATGATACCCCTTTTTAAATTCAGTATACAATATCTAATTTAGTGTGTTAACTATTTGGGTGCAAGTTACCGACAGACTGATGAAAAACATTACCCAGTTGTTGTTTTTTAGTTGTCTTACCTCTAACCTGGTCAATCTTTTCCTCATTTAGACTGAATCTAATTTTTTCTACATGATTAAGTAGATGATTACTCTTTTTCTGAAACTGGCTGCAGGGCTTTAAAAATAACACAGAGAGGCAAGCAACTTCTCCTGTTTAGGATAGAAGAAACTTCAACCTATGAAAACAAGCAAAATCATTTTTAAAGAATTTCCTCCTCGCTAGCCCTCATTAGGAATGACATTTTCAAAATAAATCCCTAATATTAGAGCTTGTTGGGCTCTCTAATTTTAGTCTTTTCCCTCCCACACCCAGTCACGAGCTTTGCATTTTAGAGTTGCACTCTCTGGCTTAAGAATTAGGGAGCTCTTTTACATGGAAAACAGTCCATGTTGAAGCAAACAGGGTGGTGTGTGTGTGTGAGTGTGTGTGTGTGTGATGGTGTGTGTGTGTGTGTGTGTGTGTGTGTGTTAGCCAATATGTACTCTATTAATGAAGCAAAATCTTAATTTAAAGTTATTTCTTCAAAACCTCTTCATGTCATATTACCCATCCATTCCACTCCAATGGGTCCTTAGAACCATTTGCTCTTTTTACCATTTTGGTACCCTCCTTCTCATCTTTATCACACTGCCCTTTTGTTATGTTCAAATAATTTTGTGGAGGACAGGACAGGATTTTTTTCCTTAGCTCCTGGACACTGTCTTTGTGAAGCTGAGGACATTGGAGGGCTACATGGTGTTCACATAGAAACATCCCAAGCCAAGCCAACATCCTCACTGGCTAGCATACGTAGGTGAGCTCTCTGAGTAAATGTTTATGTGCTGTATTTTGAAAGCATCAGTAACTTATTAATCTGAGAAAGATGTATATAATAGATAAATAAATGATCACTGAGATTACTATAAATGAATTCTTAGCTGTGATTTTATTTATTTGAAGATAATTGCCTAGCAGGTATTTTTCTAGAAGTTCTCTTTTGATCTTGATATCATGTGATATTAGTCTTACATCTTCTGCATCTATATACCAGCTCACCCATCTGTCTATCAGATGGATATCCATTCCTTTATGACTGATTTTGACAAACAAATAAGTTATATTTGTTTATAATAAGATACATTTTGCCTCATCCTTCATGGAGTTTAATAACTGAATGGGTGTTAATAAATAAAATGCCAATTAATTACAGTTTAAAGGTCTGTTAATAAGGAAAAAATGGGCACAGTCCTTTCAAATAAATTGGAAATTTAACTGTAGAACTTCCGTTGTTTGTGAGTCAACTACTTAGCCCACATTTCTCTTCTGAGTAACTTGAACCCCTGACGCCTGCTCTATCAGCTTCATCAACAGTGCATGCCCTGTCTCCTTTTCTTGACTTTTTACTCTTCTCTACCTCTTCTTACTCCATTTTTGTGATTTCCTTCATCAAACTGGTCTTAGAAGTACAACCTGCCGAGTGATGCTGACACTGGTCTCTATGTGTCATGTCCCTTTGTGTGTCAGCCCTACTTTCTTGTTCCCGTGGAGCAGGCTTTTTGGCTTTCCCAGAATTGATCATTTTAATCACAATTTACAATGTAAATATTTTATATGAATTTATCTCATGTAATCTTCCATGAATCTTGTTAAAGAAACCAGGACGACTCTTACATCTTTAATTAATGGTAAAGAAATGCTCTTAGCATAGGCTTATGCAGTGGCATATGATTAATTGAAAGACATGAATCAGTTCTATTTAACATTAAAGCTCTTAGCCCATACGATATCTTAGATAAAGTACTGGATGGCTTGACTATGGAAAAATCCTTATTTTGGATGGAAAAAGATGGTAATTCAAAAACAAATATAGGCTATGCAAGATGCTAAGACCTAAGCAAAACTCTGACAAAGTCAGACACACTCAGGACTTTCTTCCTCTGTCTATGGGGACACAGGCAGGTAAGCACCTGTGGGCTATGGGATAACAGAGCAAAGCCAGCATGAGCGTCACATCCACATGCGCTCCACCAAATGGTGAAGGGAAAGCAAGAGGCGTGGGTAGCACAAAGAGAGTTATTTCCAATGCTCAGGAAACTTGCTGGGGATGCTTGCCCATTATTTTATATCACAGTTTCTTAAACCTTTAAAATTCATGACCCCTTTTGCCCATGAAAGCTTTATGATTCCAGATGCACAGATCTGCAAAATAAGTATGCCAATCAAATGTCTACTCATAATAAAACATCTAGAAGTCTATTTTAAAACAATTCTTTGCTACACTCATGGTTTCAACATAGTACAGAAGCAAATTTGTACAGTAACGAGACATGGGTGTGCTAGCTTTCTTTTACAGAAAGGATGAAATCTTAACTGAATGTTTGCTATATCAGGCAGATAGCATCTTCAGTGATTTTCAGAGTTGACTGTGTTTTTATTACATAATCATCACTACTGAGGATGACACTTTGCATAAACACACAGTACAAACAGCAGAAATAAATTCAGGGTCACTTCAGAAATTGTTGGAATTCTCTCCTAATCTCAATGAAAAATCAGACCAGTAATTAAAACAGCAATTTATAAAATCAAGCATTCAGGCACAATACAATCCAAAGGCACACTTAATTTGACTCCTGCTGAGGAGCGATGATCGGAACATATTAAAAAGGTTTTGATTTTCAGAATGAAACTTGATTCTATAAAACCGGGTAACTTTGTGTACAGTACAAGCACTGCACTCTATAATGCACAGCAGACTGAAAACTGAGCCACCGTGTCTCATGGAACTTTGCTGGAGTTGCACGATGAAGTACCACGTGCTGTGCAGAGTACAAATGCTGTATCCAGAGCTAAGGCTCTGGTGAAGCCACAGGATGTGACACGGGCCAACACTGCCTGGAATACGTCCAATTCATCATGGTTTGATTTTGAATGCAATTTGGCCAATGAGTATTCAGAAACTTTTTGTTGTTGAGCTTGTTTTGTGATTTGGTATATGTGGTTCCATTGCCTCACGTGTGGTCCCCACATATAGTTTAAGTAACTGGATAATAGTAGCATCTTCTGTAAACATTCAGAGCGAATTGACAATTCACAGTTGCTTTTATTCATCAGCCTTGGTTGCATTTTAGAAATATTAGCTTGTGTCTGTCTGTTTGGTCCCACTGGAGTATAAACTCAGAGGGTGAAGAACTTGGCTCTCTTCACTCTTTTATTACCCATCATTGGATCACTGCCTGGATAAAGATAAAAAAGAAGTGTTTGCTGAATACATGTATGAGACAGAAGGTAACCTAATGAAGTAGTCAAAAGAAAAGGTTCATTTTTTTTTAAAAAAATGCATGTTTGTTCTTTTCCAAACCTAAATTTTGCTGTTATGTATTTTACCTTGTTCTTCTCAACCCTGTGCCAAGCACTGAGTTACTAGGCATGAAGAAACTGAAGGTGACTATGTACTATTGTTCAAGCTGTATCAAAAGATAATGACATATAAAACAAAATTTATATGGGCACAATGCATAACCAGGAAAATGAGCTCCTCACTATCTTATTGAAATTCATAGAGTTAAAAAATATCTATAGCAAAACAATTGAAAAAATAGAAATTGATTATTTCTCATTTAAGATAAAAACCATGTCTCTAAATTTAGTGTTTTTAATTTATTGCATATTAGTGACTGATAGATGCATATTTTTATCTGTTTCCAAATATGTCGAACAGGCTTTTCCAGTGAACTTTGTGGCTAATAATTAACTCTGGGAAGAAAAGAACAACAAAAAAAACAACCTATAACAACTGACAACATCATCCTGTCTCTGCGTCCCAGCTCCACGATAGTGTTACATCTGTCTCCTATGTGGATTGAATTTGGTGATCTTGGATCACAAGAAGTTCTTCCTACAATTATTCAGAGGATTTTCAAGCCAGTGGTTCTCAGGGTCTGGTAGCAGCCTGCAGCATCAGCAGCATCTAGATATTTACTCTGAAAGCCAATCCTTATACCAGCCCAGACCTTCTGAATTCAAAGGAGTGTGTGCAGCTCATGTTCTTACCAGCCTCCCAGAACTCTGAGGAATGAGGAGTTGAGAACCCTTCAGCTTCCTTAGCATGTGTACTCAAAGAAACCATAGCAAAGTGTCTGCTTCTTAGCACTCTTAATGCAGGTATACGAGCAAATAATTATTTTATGTTTTCATCTAAACTGAGCACGATGGCCACAGTCTCTTCCACAAAAGCCTTATGTGTAATTTGCACTGCAGTGCTGGAGCTACCCCAAGTTGGAGACATTGCCTTGAGTTAGTGAAGATCTAGCATATTTCTAGTGGTCACAATACAATTTACCAGACCCTGGTCACCATTTGGTGTAGATAAAGCTTTTCTTATCATTCACTGTGTCTCACAAGTGGGGTTAAGCAGGATTGCTATGAAGTCCAGGTCTGTTTATCCTGAGAATGAAACCCCAAACACCAACAAAATAAATAAACACAAAGTCCTTAGAAAAGGCTTGTCTTGTATTTTAATGCCTAAGGATAGTGTGTTCTGTTTTAAAGATTCAGCATATAGTGGATGGTAGGAAAAAATGGCTTCAAGAGGTTCTTTTTTTTGTTTTTTTCGATATAATTTATTTACATTTCAAATGATTTCCCTTTTCTAGCCCCCCCCCCACTCCCTGAAAGTCCCGTAAGCCCCCTTCTCTTCCCCTGTCCTCCCACCCACCCCTTCACACTTCCCCGTTCTGGTTTTGCTCAATACTATTTCACTGAGTCTTTCCAGAACCAGGGGCCACTCCTCCTTTCTTCTTGTACCTCATTTGATGTGTGGATTATGTTTTGGGTATTCCAGTTTTCTAGGTTAATATCCACTTATTAGTGAGTGCATACCATGATTCACCTTTTGAGTCTGGGTTACCTCACTTAGTATGATATTCTCTAGCTCCATCCATTTGCCTAAGAATTTTATGAATTCATTGTTTCTAATGGCTGGATAGTACTCCATTGTGTAGATATACCACATTTTTTGCATCCACTCTTCTGTTGAGGGATACCTGGGTTCTTTCCAGCATCTGGCAATTATAAATAGGGCTGCTATGAACATAGTAGAACATGTATCCTTATTACATGGTGGGGAGTCTTCTGGGTATATGCCCAGGAGTGGTATAGCAGGATCTTCTGGAAGTGAGGTGCCCAGTTTTCAGAGGAACCGCCAGACTGATTTCCAGAGTGGTTGTACCAATTTGCAACCCCACCAGCAGTGGAGGAGTGTTCCTCTTTCTCCACACCCTCTCCAACACCTGCTGTCTCCTGAATTTTTAATCTTAGCCATTCTGACTGGTGTAAGATGAAATCTTAGGGTTGTTTTGATTTGCATTTCCCTAATGACTAATGAAATTGAACATTTTTTAAGATGCTTCTCCGCCATCCGAAGTTCTTCAGGTGAGAATTCTTTGTTTAACTCTGTACCCCATTTTTTAATAGGGTTGTTTGGTTTTCTGGAGTCTAACTTCTTGAGTTCTTTATATATATTGGATATTACCCCTCTATCTGATGTAGGATTGGTGAATATCTTTTCCCAATTTGTTGGTTGCCGATCTGTCCTCTTGATGGTGTCCTTTGCCTTACAGAAACTTTGTAATTTTATGAGGTCCCATTTGTCAATTCTTGCTCTTAGAGCATATGCTATTGGTGTTCTGTTCAGAAACTTTCTCCCTGTACCGATGTCCTCAAGGGTCTTCCCCCGTTTCTTTTCTATTAGCTTCAGAGTGTCTGGCTTTATGTGGAGGTCCTTGATCCATTTGGATTTGAGCTTAGTACAAGGAGACAAGGATGGATCAATTCGCATTCTTCTGCATGCTGACCTCCAGTTGAACCAGCACCATTTGTTGAAAAGGCTATCTTTTTTCCATTGGATGTTTTCAGCCTCTTTGTCGAGGATCAAGTGGCCATAGGTGTGTGGGTTCATTTCTGGATCTTCAATCCTGTTCCATTGATCCTCCTGCCTGTCACTGTACCAATACCATGCAGTTTTTAACACTATTGCTCTGTAGTATTGCTTGAGGTCAGGGATACTGATTTCCCCAGATTTTCTTTTGTTGCTGAGAATAGTTTTAGCTATCCTGGGTTTTTTGTTGTTCCAGATGAATTTGATAATTGCTCTTTCTAACTCTGTGAAGAATTGAGTTGGGATTTTGATGGGTATTGCATTGAATCTGTATAGTGCTTTAGGCAAAATGGCCATTTTAACTATATTGATTCTACCGATCCATGAGCATGGGAGGTTTTCCCATTTTTTGAGGTCTTCTTCCATTTCCTTCTTCAGAGTCTTGAAGTTCTGGTCATACAGATCTTTCACATGTTTGGTAAGAGTCACCCCAAGATACTTTATACTGTTTGTGGCTATTGTGAAGGGGGTCATTTCCCTAATTTCTTTCTCAGCCTGCTTATCCTTTGAGTATAGGAAGGCCACTGATTTGCTTGAGTTGATTTTATAACCTGCCACTTTGCTGAAGTTGTTTATCAGCTGTAGGAGCTCTCTAGTGGAGTTCTTTGGGTCACTTAGGTAGACGATCATGTCGTCTGCAAATAATGATAGTTTGACTTCTTCCTTTCCAATTTGTATCCCTTTGACCTCCTTATGTTGTCGAATTGCCCGAGCTAGTACCTCAAGTACAATATTGAAAAGATAAGGAGAAAGGGGGCAGCCTTGTCTGGTCCCTGATTTCAGTGGGATTGCTTCAAGTTTCTCTCCATTTAGTTTGATGCTGGCTACCGGTTTGCTGTATATTGCTTTTACTATGTTTAGGTATGGGCCTTGAATTCCTGTTCTCTCCAAGACTTTAAGCATGAAAGGATGCTGAATTTTGTCAAATGCTTTTTCAGCATCCAATGAAATGACCATGTGGTTTTGTTCTTTGAGTTTGTTTATATAGTGGATTGTATTGATGGATTTCCGTATATTAAACCAACCCTGCATTCCAGGGATAAAGCCTACTTGATCATGGTGGATGATCGTTTTGATGTGTTCTTGGATTCGGTTGGCAAGAATTTTATTGAGTATTTTTGCATCGATGTTCATAAGGGAAATTGGTCTGAAGTTCTCTTTCTTTGTTGGATCTTTGTGTGGCTTTGGTATCAGCGTAATTGTGGCTTCGTAGAAGGAATTGGGTAGTGTTCCTTCTGTTTCTATTTTGTGGAATAGTTTGAAGAGTATTGGTGTTAACTCTTCTTTGAAGGTCTGGTAGAATTCTGCACTGAAGCCATCTGGTCCTGTGCTTTTTTTGGTAGGAAGACTTTCTATGACTCCTTCTATTTCTTTAGGCATTATGGGACTGTTTAGATGGTCTAGTTGGTCCTGATTTAATTTTGGTATTTGGGTTCTTTCCAGCTTCTGGCTATTATAAATAAGGCTGCTATGAACATAATGGAGCATGTGTCTTTATTGCATGCCGGGGAATCCTTTGGGTATATGCCCAGGAGAGATATAGCAGGGTCCTCTGGAAGTGTCATGTCCAGTTTTCTGAGGAACCTCCAGACTGATTTCCACAGTGGTTGTACCATCTTACAGCCCCACCAGCAGTGGAGGAGTGTTCCTCTTTCTCAGCATCCTCGCCAACACCTGCTGTCTCCTGAGTTTTTGACCTTAGCCATTCTGACTGGTGTAAGGTGAAATCTCAGGGTTGTTTTGATCTGCATTTCCCTAATGACTAATGATGTTGAACACTTCTTAAGGTGCCTCTAGGCCATCCGAATTTCTTCAGGTGAAAATTCTTTCTTAAGGTCTGTACTCCATTTTTAATAGGGTTATTTGGTTCCCTGGGGTCTAACTTCTTGAGTTCTTTGTATATATTGGATATTAGCCCTCTATCAGATGTGGGGTTGGTGAATATCCTTTCCCAATTTGATGGTTGCCATTTTGTCCTTTTAACAGTGTCCTTTGCCTTACAGAAACTTTGCAATTTTATGAGGTCCCATTTGTCAATTCTTGATCTTAAAGCATAAGCTATTGGTAATCTGTTCAGGAACTTTTCCCTGGTGCCCATGTCCTCAAGGGTCTTCCCCAGTTTCTTTTCTATTAGTTGCAGTGTGTCTGGTTTTACATGGAGGTCCTTGATCCACTTGGAGTAAAGTTTAGTACATGGAGATAAGAATGGATCAATTCGAATTCTGGATCTTCAATTCTATTCCCTTGGTCCACTTGTCTGTCACTGTGCCAATACCATGCATTTTTTTTAATACCATGCATTTTTTAACACTATTGCTCTGTAGTATTGCTTGAAGTCAGGGATACTGAGCCACCCAGAATTTCTTTTGTGGTTGAGAATAGTTTTAGCTATCCTGGGTTTCTTGTTATTCCAGATGAATTTGAGAATTGCTTTTTCTAACTCTGTGAAGAACTGAGTTGGGATTTTGATGGGGATTGCATTGAATCTGTAGATCGCTTTTGGCAAGATGGCCATTTTAACTATATTAATCCTGCCAATCCACGAGCATGGCAGGTTTTTCCATTTACTGAGGTCTTCTTCGATTTCCTTCTTCAGAGACCTGAAGTTCTTGTCATATAGATCTTTCACTTGTTTGGTTAGAGTCACACCAAGATACTTTATATTGTTTGTGGCTATTTTGAAGGGTGTCGTTTCCCTAACTTCTTTCTCAGCCTGCTTATCCTTTGAGTATAGGAAGGCAACTGATTTGCTTGAGTTGATTTTATAACCAGCCACTTTGCTGAAGTTGTTTATCAGCTGTAGGAGTTCTCTGGTGGAGGTTTTCGGGTCACTTAAGTAGACTATCATGTCATCTGCAAATAGTGATAATTTGACTTCTTCCTTTCCAATTTGTATCCCCTTGACCTCCTTATGTTGTCTAATTGCTCTAGCTAGAACTTGAAGTACTATATTGAAGAGATATGGAGAGAGAGGACAGCCTTGTCTAGTCCCTGATTTTAGTGGGATTGCTTCAAGTTTCTCTCCATTTAGTTTGTTGTTGGCTACCGGCTTGCTGTATATTGCTTTAACGATGTTTAGGTATGGGCCTTGAATTCCTGTTCTTTCCAATACTTTTAGCATGAAAGGATGCTGGATTTTGTCAAATGCTTTTTCTGCATCTAATGAGATGATCAGATAGTTTTTTTCTTTGAGTTTGTTTATGTATTGGATAGCATTGATGTATTTCCTTATATTGAACCATCCCTGCATCTCTGGGATGAAGCCTACTTGATCATGGTGGATGATCGTTTTGATGTGTTCTTGGATTCGGTTGGCAAGAATTTTATTAAGTATTTTTGCATCAATATTCATAAGAGAATTTGGGCTGAAGTTCTCTTTCTTTGTTGGATCTTTGTGTGGTTTTGGTATCAGCGTAATTGTGGCTTCATAGAACGAGTTGGGTAGAGTTCCTTCTGTTTCTATTTTGTGGAATAGTTTGAAGAGTATTGGTGTTAGGTCTTCTATGAATGTCTGATAGAACTCTGCACTGAAGCCATCTGGTCCCGTGCTTTTTTTGGATGGGAGACTTTCTATGACCCTTTTTATTTCTTCCGGTGTTATGGGACTGTTTAGTTGATCTATTTGATCCTGATTTAGTTTTGGTGTTGGATATCTGTCTAGGAAACTGTCCATTTCTTCCAGATTCTCCAGTTGTGTTGAGTATAGGCTTTTGTAGTAGGATCTAATGATTTTTTGAATTTCCTCAGTTTCTGTTGTTTCTGTTTCTCCCTTTTCATTTCTAAGTTTGTTAATCTGGATACTGTCTCTGTGTCCTTTGATTAGTCTGGCTAAGGGTTTATCTATCTTGTTGATTTTCTCGAAGAACCAGCTACTGGTTTTGTTGATTCTTTGTATGTTTCTCTTTGTTTCTACTTGATTGATTTCGGCCCTGACTTTGATGATTTCCAGCCTTCTACTCCTCCTGGGTGAAATAGCTTCTTTTTGTTCCAGGGTTTTCAGGTGTGTCATTAAGCTGGTCTTGTATGCTCTCTCCATTTTCTTTTTAGAGGCACTCAAGGCTATGAGTTTTCCTCTTAGCACTGCTTTCCTTGTGTCCCATAGATTTGGGTATGTTGTGTCTTCATTTTCATTGTGTTCTAAAAAGTCTTTAATTTCTTTCTTTATTTCTTTCTTGTCCAGGGTATCATTGAGTAGAATATTGTTCAGTTTCCACGTGTATGTGGGTTTTCTGTTGTTTTTGTTGCTATTGAAGACCACTTTTACTCCATAGTTATCTGATAGGAGGCATGGGATTAGTTCGATCTTCTTATATTTGTTGAGTTCTGTCTTGTGACCAATTATATGGTCAATTTTGGAGAAGGTACCATGAGGTGCTGAGAAAAAGATATATTCTTTTGCTTTAGGATAGAATGTTCTATATATATCTGTTAAATCTAATTGGTCCAAAGCTTCAATTAGTTTCATTGTGTCCCTCTTTAGTTTCTGTTTTCCTGATTGGTCCATTGAGGAAAGTGCAGTGTTGAAGTCACCCACAATTATTATGTTAGGTGCAATGTGTGCTTTGAGCTTTAATAAAGTTTCTTTTATGAAAGAGGGTGCCCTTGCATTTGGAGCATAGATGTTCAGGATTGAGAGTTCTTCTTGTTGTATTTTTCCTTTGACCAGCAAGAAGTGTCCCTCAGAGTCTCTTTTGATGACTTTGGGTTGAAAGTCAATTTTATCTGATATTAAAATGGCTACTCCAGCTTGTTTCCTGAGACCATTTGCTTGTAAAATTGTCTTCCAGCCTTTTACTCTAAGGTAGTGTTTGTCTTTGACCCTGAGGTGTGTTTCCTGTAAGCAGCAAAATGTAGGGTCCTGTTTATGTATCCAATTGGTTAGTCTATGTCTTTTTATTGGGGCATTGAATCCATTGATGTTAAGAGATATTAAGGACTAGTGATTGTTACTTCCTGTCATTTTTGACGTTATTTTTTAAATTTGATTGGTTAACTTCTTTTGGGTTTGATGAAAGGTTACTATCTTGCTTTTTCCAGGGTGAAGTTTCCCTCCTTGTATTGGTGTTTTCCTCCTATTATCCTTTGTAGGGCTGGGTTTGTGGATAGATATTGGGTAAACTTGGTTTTGTCATGGACTATCTTAGTTTCTCCATCTATGGTGATTGAGAGTTTTGCTGGATATAGTAGTTTTGGTTGGCATTTGTGTTCTCTTAGAGTCTGCATGAGATCTGCCCAGGATCTTCTAGCCTTCATAGTCTCAGGTGAAAAGTCTGCTGTGATTCTGATATGTCTTCCGTTATATGTTACTTGGCCTTTTTCTCTTACTGCCTTTAATATTCTTTCTTTGTTTAGTACATTTGGTGTTTTGATTATTATGTGACGGGGAGTATTTCTGTTCTGGTCCAATCTGTTTGGAGTTCTGTAGGCTTCTTATATATTCATGGGCATCTCTCTCTTTAGGTTAGGGAAGTTTTCTTCCATAATTTTTTTGAAGATATTTGCTGGCCCTTTAAGTTGTAAATCTTCACTCTCACCTATGCCTATAATC
This sequence comes from Apodemus sylvaticus, assembly GCF_947179515.1. Taxonomy (NCBI): domain Eukaryota; kingdom Metazoa; phylum Chordata; class Mammalia; order Rodentia; family Muridae; genus Apodemus; species Apodemus sylvaticus. The sequence goes on along the minus strand of NC_067475.1, from coordinate 25,606,596 downwards.
CTTAGGTTTGGTCTTCTCATTGTGTCCTGGATTTCCTGCATGTTTTGGGTTACAAGCTTTTTGTATTTTGCATTCTCTTTAACTGTTGAGTCCATGGTTTCTATGGTATCTTCAGCATCTGAGATTCTTTCTTCTATCTCTTGTATTCTGTTGTTGATATTTGCATCTATGTCCCCTGATTTCTTCCCAAGGCTTTCTATCTCCAAATTTGTCTCCCTTTGAGTTTTCTTAGTTGTTTCTACTTCTGATTTTAGATCCTGGATGGTTTTGCTTATCTCCTTCACTTGCTTGTTTGTGCTTTCCTGTAATTATTTAAGAGATTTTTGTGTTTCCTCTTTCATGACCTCAACCTGTTGACCAAAGTTCTCCTATATTTCTTTAAGTGTTTTTTGTGTTTCCTCATTATTGGCTTTTGTTTTCTCCTGGATTTCTTTCAATGATTTTTGTGTTTCCCTTGCAAGGGCTTCTATCTTTTGATCCATATTCTCCTGAATTTCTTTAAGTATGTCCTTCATGTGTTCCTGTACCAGCATCATGAGCAGTGATTTTAAATCCAAATCTTGTTTTACTGGTGTGATGGAGTATCCAGGACATGCTGGTAGAGGAGAATTGGGTTCAGATGTTGCCATATTGCCTTGATTTCTGTTAGTGATGTTCCTGTGTTTGCCTTTTGCCATCTAGTTCTCCCTGGTGTTAGTTGGTCTTGTCAATGCTGGACTCACCAGTGCAAGCTGCCCCTTCCCAGGTGGCCTGTGGTGCACAGCTTACCTCCTGCACTGCCTGGAGACAGGGTGCTGTTGCCCAGGCGGTTCAGATCCTGAAGCAGACACCTGAAGGCTCCCACTGGGGCCTGCTGGATTCACCAGAGCACACTGACTTCTCCCTGCTGGCCACGTGGAAGCCCCTCTTGCCTCCTGCAGGACCTGGAGATGTGGCGTTGCAGCCCAGGCTGATCTGGATCCAGAAGCGGAGAGATCTGAGGGCTCCAGCCAGAGGCCTCAGGACTGGAACCTAAGTTCTGTGCTACCTGAGCAAGCTCTGTGCTCCCAGACTGCCTCTGGGTACACACCAGGTCTCCTGCACTTCTTGGAGACCGAGTGCTGTGGCCCAGGCCATTCAGATCCCAAAGCAGGCACCTGGAGGCTCCTGCTGGGGCCTGCTGGATTTACCAGAGCACACTGACTTCTCCTTGCTGGCCGCCCGGAAGCCCCTCTTGCCTCTTGCAGGACCTGGAGATGTGGCGTTGCCGCCCAGGCTCTCTAGTAATGTTTCTTAACATTTTCATTTTCTGTCATAGACATAAACACTACACACACACACACACACACACACACACACACACACACTACATTTTCAAATTCTTTCACCTTCAGAGAAAGGTTTGGCAGTCTGTAGCTACTGAGCAGCTAGCCTCATTAAGTAAAAACACCAGGAACCTCATATTATCCTACTTAATTTAGTTGTCTCCTAGAGGAGACCTTGTCTAATAAGGATTGCTTTTCCCCTCAGTGCAGACTGAGTGAAAAATGCTCTGTATCGTTCTGTATCTCATCCCTCTTGACTCCTCTGCTGTCTCATCACTCTTGAAATTGAATTAAAATTCTGTTATGGTTGAAGCTCAGTGTTCTTGCACACTTGCAAGAATTAAGTGCCTTCCTTACGTGTTGTTGTTATTATGTTATTACTTACAATATACACAGTCAGCTGAATGTCAGCTGTGTTGCAAAGGTTTTAACAAGTTCCCTGTTTAGGGATTGTGTAAAAGCTACTCAAGTAGAATTGAATTGGTATATGAGTTGATTTACACCATATGAACCTGAATATTGGCTGATTCTTTGGATCTGAAGTATCTTATAGGACAGCAAAAAAAAAAAAAAAAAAAAAAAAAAAAAAAAAAAAAAAAAAGAAAGAAAGAAGAAATGTCTAGAAATACAAGCTGAAAACTCAATTTTCTCTTCAGAAAATAATTTTTATTTATTGATTCACTTTTTGCATTGATAAAATGGAGTTGTTTATTGAAAGTATACATGAGGCCTGGGGTTTTAAGCTTCTACAGCCTATCCAGCTGTGTGATTATGCATCATCTATGAGGTTTGCATTCTCCACATCTTCTTTTTGTTAGTGGTGAATAAGATTTAGTTCTTTATTTTGAACTGAAAGGTTTGAGAATTTCTTCATGTTTCCTGGGGCATACTCCTCTCTTTTTCATTTAAGATTTGCCTGGCATGTCTAGAGGCCATTTTGGAGTCTAAGAACATCATGTTAGTGAATTCACTATGCTTTCTTTTTCCATGACTTCTAGCATAGTGTCTGGGAGAGTATGATAAGTCAGGTCTTCTTTTATCACAGTGTAGCTCTCCAGTAAACACCACTCATTTTGTTTGTCATTGGATGTGAAGGTTGCTAGCAGTTGGTACTCTAATGAGTAAGCCTCTATGAACAGTTTTGTACATTTTTGATGGCTCTAGGAAATAAGTATTCTGAGGTTGCCAGGCAGGTATGTGATTAACTCTAATTTTAATCATGCTGGCACATCAAATGATTGTTCTCCTTAAGACTTCTGCAATGTCCTGGAGTTCCAGTACCATTGAATCCTCATCAGCATTCAATATTATCAATTTTCAAAATGTTAAATATCCATCTGATATGTAGGAGTACCTCTTCCCAGTCAAGTTTCTCTATCAGTTGATGAAACTTCCAGATTAAATGGAAAAAATCAGTCCCTAACAGTGCTTAGAAAAACAAGTTTTATTTGACTGTTGATATTTTAAACCTGTAAGAGGCAACTGCACTGTTTTGAATAAGTTCTGAAACTATTCAAGAGCTATAATTTGACCAAACAAATAATTAATTTGATAATAATTATTAAGTATTTATGAAGTCACAAATAATTTGCTAATTTTTTTTATGTGCAGAGACTTCTTAAGATAGAAAATTTGAATATGAGGTTCATATAGTTTTATTTTTATTGCATTAGAATCAAATTTATTTTGTTTGCATTTTTAGCAAAATCCAGATTTTTCTTCCCTGAATCTGTAGACCATTCCTAGTTGCCTCCTTTGCAATCAGTTTTATTCTACATCCTACTATTGTTAGAATATCAGAATAGCTGCTTCGGGATCCAGAACAGCCTAGGCTACAACACCACATCTCCAGGCCCTGCAAGAGGCCAGAGTAGCACCCAGGAGGCCAGTTGGGAGGAGTCAGTGTGCTCTGGTGAGTCCAGCAGGCCCCAGGCAGGAGTCTTCAGGTCTCTGTTTCAGGATCTGAACAGCCTGGGCCACAGCACCCTGTCTCCAGGCAGTGCAGGAGGTCAACTGTGCACCAGAGGCCAGCTGGGAAGAGGCAGCTTGCACTGGTGAGTCCAGCATTGACAACAAGACCAACTAGCACCAGTGAGAACTAGATGGCAAAAGGCAAACACAGGAACATCACTAACAGAAATCAAGGCAATATGGCAGCATCTGAACCCAATTCTCCTTTAACAGCATGTCCTGGATACCCCATCACACCACAAAAACAAGATTTGGATTTAAAATCACTGGTCATGATGCTGGTACAGGAACACATGAAGGACATACTTAAAGAAATACAGGAGAAAATGGATTAAAAGTTAAAAACCCTTACAAGAGAAACACAAAAATCATCGAAAGAAATTCAGGAGACTACAAGAGCCAATAAGGAGGAAATGCAAAAATCACTTAAAGAAATACAGGAGAACTTTGGTCACCAGGTTGAGGTCATGAAAGAGGAAACACAAAAATCTCTTAAAGAATTACAGAAAAACACAAACAAGCAAGTGAAGGAGCTAAGCAAAACCATCCAGGATCTAAAATCAGAAGTAGAAACAACTAAGAAAACTCAAAGGGAGACAAATTTGGAGATAGAAAACCTTGGGAAGAAATCAGGGGACATAGAAATATCAACAACAGAATACAAGAGATATAAGAAAGAATCTCAGATGTTGAAGATACCATAGAAACCATGGATTCAACAGTTAAAGAAAATGCAAAATGCAAAAAGCTTGTAACCCAAAATATCCAGGAAATCCAGGACACAATGGGAAGACCAAACCTAAGGATTATAGGCATAGATGAGAGTGAAGATTTACAACTTAAAGGGCCAGCAAATATCTTTAATAAAATTATGGAAGAAAACTTCCCTAACCTAAAGAGAGAGATGCCCATGAATATACAAGAAGCCTACAGAACTCCAAACAGACTGGACCAGAACAGAAATACCTCCCGTCACATAATAATCAAAATACCATATGTAGTAAACAAAGAAAGAATATTAAAGGCAGTAAGAGAAAAAGGCCAAGTAATATATAATGGAAGACATATCAGAATCACACCAGACTTCTTCTCACCAGAGACTATGAAAGCTAGAAGATCCTGGGCAGATCTCATGCAGAATCTAAGAGAACAAAAATGCCAGCCAAAACTTCTATACCCAGCAAAACTCTCAATCACCATAGATGGAGAAACTAAGATAATCCATGACAAAACCAAGTTCACCCAATAACTATCCACAAACCCAGCCCTACAAAGGATAATAGGAGGAAAACACCAATACAAGGAAGGAAACTTCACCCTGGAAAATGCAAGATAGTAAGCTTCTTTCATTAAACCCAAAATAAGATAAGCAATCAAATTTAAAAAATAACATCAAAAATGACAGGAAATAATAATCACTATTCCTTAATAACTCTTAACATCAGTGGGCTCAATGCCCCAACAAAAAGATAAAGACTAACCGACTAGATACATAAACAGGACCCTACATTTTGCTGCATACAGGAAACACACCTCAGTGTCAAAGACAAACACTACCTTAGAGTAAAAGGCTGGAAGACAATTTTACAAGCAAATGGTCTCAGGAAACAAGCTGGAGTAGCCATTCAATATCAGATAAAATTGACTTTCAACCCAAAGTCATCAAAAGAGACTCTGAGGGACACTTCTTGCTGGTCAATGGAAAAATACAACAAGAAGAACTCTCAATCTTGAACATCTATGCTCCAAATGCAAGGGCACCCTCATTCATAAACTTTACTAAAGCTCAAAGCACACATTGCACCTAACACAATAATTGTGGGTGACTTCAACACTGCATTTTCCTCAATGGACCGATCAGGAAAACAGAAACTCAACAGGGACACAGTGAAACTAATTGAAGCTTTGGACCAATTACATTTTATATATATATATATATATATATATATATATATATATAAAACATTTTATCCTAAAGCAAAAAATATACTTTTTTCTCAGCAATTCATGGTACCTTCTCCAAATCGACCATATAATTGGTCACAAGACAGACCTCAACAAATATAAGAAGATGGAAATAATCCCATGCCTCCTATCAGATCACTATGGAGTAAAAGTGGTCTTCAATAGCAACAAAAACAACAGACGACCCACAATATTCTACTCAATGATACCTTGGTCAAGGAAGAAATAAAGAAAGAAATTAACGACTTTTTAGAATTTAATGAAAATGAAGACACAACATCCCCAAACCTATGGGACACAATGAAAGCAGTGATAAGAAGAAAACTCATAGCCCTGAGTGCCTTCAAAAAGAAAATGGAGAGAGCATACACTAACAGCTTAAAGACACACCTGCAAGCCCTGGAGCAAAAAGAAGTGAATTCACCCAGGAGGAGTAGAAGTCAGGAAATCATCAAACTCAGGGCCGAAATCAATCAAGTAGAAACAAAGAGAACCATACAAAGAATCGACAAAACCAGGAGCTGGTTCTTTGAGAAAATCAACAAGATAGATAAACCCTTAGCCAAACTGACCAAAGGGCACAGAGAAAGTATCCAAATTAACAAACTTAGAAATGAAAAGGGAGATATAACAACGGAAACTGAGGAAATCAAAAAATCATCAGATCCTACTACAAGAGCCTGTACTCAACAAAACTGGAGAATCTGGAGGAAATGGACAATTTCCGTGACAGATACCAAATACCAAAATTAAATCAGGACCAAATAGATCATCTAAACAGTCCCATAATGCCTAAAGAAATAGAAGGAGTCATAGAAAGTCTTACAACCAAAAAAAGCACAGGACCAGATGGTTTCAGTGAAGAATTCTATCAGACCTTCAAAGAAGAGTTAACACCAATACTCTTCAAACTATTCCACAAAATAGAAACAGAAGGAACACTACCCAATTCCTTCTACGAAGCCAACATCAAATTTTAAGGAGAGAAACTTGAAGCAATCCCACTAAAATCAGGGACTAGACAAGGCTGTCCTCTCTCTCCATATCTTTTCAATATAGTACTTGAAGTTCTAGCTAGAGCAATTAGACAACATAAGGAAGTCAAGGGGATACAAATTGGAAAGGAAGAAGTAAAATTATCACTATTTGCAGATGACATGATAGTCTACTTAAGTGACCCAAAAACCTCCACCAGAGAACTCTGACAGCTGATAAACAACTTCAGCAAAGTGGCTGGTTATAAAATCACCTCAAGCAAATCAGTTGCCTTCCTGTACTGAAAGGATAAGCAGGCTGAGAAAGAAGTTAGGGAAATGACACCCTTTACAATAGCCACAAACAATATAAAGTATCTTGGTGTGACTCTAACAAAACAAGTGAAAGATCTATATGACAAGAACTTCAGGTCTCTGAAGAAGGAAATTGAAGAATACCTCAGAATATTGAAAAACATGCCATACTGGTGATTTGGCAGGATGAATATAGTTAAAATGGCCATCTTGCCAAAAGCAATCTACAGATTCAACGCAATCCCCATCAAAATCCCAACTCAGTTCTTCAAAGATTTAGAAAAAGCAATTCTTAAATTCATCTGGAATAACAAAAACCCAGGATAGCTAAAACTATTCTCAACAACAAAAGAAATTCTGGGGGACTCAGTATCCCTGACTTCAAGCAACACTACAGAGCAATAGTGTTAAAAACTGCATGGTATTGGCACAGGGACAGACAAGTGGACCAATGGAATAGAATTGAAGACCCAGAAATGAGTCCACACACCTATGGTCACTTGATCTTCGACAAAGGAGCCGAAAACATCCAGTGGAAAAAAGATAGCCTTTTCAACAAATGGTGCTGGTTCAATTGAAGGTCAGCATGCAGAAGAATGTGAATTGATCCATTTTTATCTCCATGTACTAAACTCCACTCCAAGTGGATCAAGGACCTCCACGTAGAACCAGACACACTGAAACTAATAGAAAAGAAACTTGGGAAAAGCCTTGAGGACATGGGCACAGGGGAAAAGTTCCTGAACAGAACACCAATAGCTTATGTTCTAAGATCAAGATTTGACAAATGTGACCTCTTAAAATTGCAGTTTCTGTAAGGCAAAGGACACTGTTAAAAGGACAAAACGGAAACCAACAAATTGGGAAAGGATATTCACCAACCCTACATCTGATAGAGGCCTAATATCCAATATATACAAAGAACTCAAGAAGTTAGACCCCAGGGAATCAAATAACCCTATTAAAAATGGGGTACAGATCTAAACAAAGAATTTTCACCTGAAGAAATTAGGATGGCCGAGAGGCACCTTAAGAAGTGCTCAACATCATTAGTCATTAGGGAAATGCAAATCTAAACAACCCTGAGATTTCAGCTTACACCAGTCAGAATGGCTAAGGTCAAAAACTCAGGAGACAGCAGGTGTTGGCGAGGATGTTGAGAAAGAGGAACACTCCTCCACTGCTGGTGGGGCTGTGAGATGGTACAACCACTTTGGAAATCACTCTTGCGGTTCCTCAGAAAACTGGACATGACACTTCCAGAGGACCCTGCTATATCTCTCCTGGGCATATACCCAAAGGATTCCCTGGCATGCAATAAAGACACATGCTCCATTATGTTCATAGCAGCCTTATTTATAATAGCCAGAAGCTGGAAAGAACCAAGATGTCCCTCAAAGGAGGAATGGATACAGAAAATGTGGTATATTTACACAGTGGAATACTACTCAACAATTAGAAAGAATGAATTCACAAAATTTTTAGGCAAATGGTTTGATCTGGAAAATATCATCCTAAGTGAGGTAACCCAATCACAAAAGAATATACATGGAATGCAATCTCTGATAAGTGGATATTAATTAGTCCAGAAGCTCTGAATACCAAAGGCACAAATTGTATTACTAATGACTCCCATGAAGAAGTATGGAGAGGGTCCTGATCCTGGAAAGGATTGATCTAGCATTGGAGGGGAATTTAAGGACAGAGAAAAAGAGGGAGGTGATTGGAGAATGTGTGGAGCGAACAAGGTTTATGGGACATATGGGGAGGGGGGATCTGGGAAAGGGGAAATCATTTGGAATGTAAACAAAGAACATAGAAAATAAAAATATTTTTAAAAAGGAATATCAGAATAGGCTGATTAATAGAAAAAATCCTTCTGGTCAGTAGAGTAGAATCTTTGGCTTGGGTAGAAAAAAAATTCTCTATTGTAGTTGAGTGGGATCAATCACCTGGCCAAGAGACCACCTCTAGGAAGACAGGACTACCTCAAGCCATGCTAAAGAGATAGGTGGAATGACTATCCATTTAAAGAGGTAGTTTTACTTTTCCTTCCCCGAATTCCCACCTCTAGGATCATCTCTCACAAAGCCATAGGTGTGGAGGCTCTTCTGTCCCTTTTGGCTGAATTACTCAGAAAAAACCAAACTTTTCCTTTTCTTCTCTGTGTAACACTTTGGGTGTCCTTCTTATTCATTTTCCAAAGTGTCCTCCCCGCTTGTGACTATCTGTGGCCATGTGGCACACCTTAATTCTCATAACTCAACAGGCAAAATTTTTCTTCTGTTCCTCCCTTCTCCTCTGGGCAGCTGCTCAAATTTATAACTTGTATACCCTGGGTGTTTTTGTTTTCATTTAAACTCTAATAAAATTGTCTTTGAGATTCTGTTTGTGTTCTTTGTTAAATCATTTTATCAATGAGACTAAAAACTCTAAGAAAGTATTTTATTTATCTAATCTTATCTATCTATCTATCATCTATCTATCTATCCATGCATTCAGAAAAATATTGGGTTTGTACTGAATAACAAACTTAAAGTAAAATTATTTTTCTTCTTTGAATTGCTTTTGGGAAAGGGCAGTTGCCCAGTGCATCTTTAGCACTATTGGGTTGAATTTAGTCAGTATTAAAATGATGCATTTCAAAGGATCTTATCAAACACACACACACACACACACACACACAAAATTCAATATGATTGGATAAATATTTGCAAACCTATATTTGATAACAGACTAGTAAACTGTATTAGAAAATAAAACCCTTTAAACTCTGCACCAAAAATTTAAAAATTTTAACTTAAAATATGCAAATAATATAATAAGTATTTTAACAGAAGATCTATATTGACTAATAAAATCATGAAAAGATATTTGACAGTAGCTTTTAGAGGAAATATAAATCAAAATTACATTCAGATACTGCTTAACAGTCATAATAAAATTCAGGTCAATAATATTCAGTGTTATTAAAGCTTTGGAGAATTGAGAGCCCGTGTGAATTGCTGATTAGAATGTAAATAATAGCCACTTTGGGAAAAAGTTTAGCATCCTTCAACATAGTAAACATACAGGTTCCATATAACCCAACAATTTTATTCCTAGGTGATCACTGGCCAATATTGAGTATATGATCAGCCAAAACTGTGCCCACTAACTGTTCACCAGCAGTATGTAATCCAAAGTATTCCCCACAGGCTATTGTCCCCATTTAAGACCTAACAAATTAGGGTATTAAAATGTGACTAGTGTTAAACCCAGGATGGTAATTATATTTTTGTTTTTATTTATCTACAGTCTCATAAAAGTTTTCTTCCTGCTCCTGTTGTTTCTCCTCCTCCTTTTCCTTTTCCTCTTCTTCTTCTTCCTCTTCCTCCTACTCCTCATCCTCCTCCTTCTTCTTTTCCTTGTCTCCCTCCTGCTCCTCCTGTGAGACAGTGAGCAGTAAGGCCTGCATGTAAACATTGTGTGACATGCACTAGGACCGTGTTTTTAGTCAGAATGGAACTCGACAAGTAAAGAGTTTGTTAGTGTGCAACTCTGCTCTGTGACACATTGGTGGGCACAACTATAAAATTTATTGTATATTATATAAGAAAAATAACCTCAGATCCAAAGGCAAAAAAAGTGATTTTTCTTTTAGCCTGATTTGTAGGAGGAATATATTAAGATGAAACTGGAATTTAAGTGAGCTAGGAGGTGAGTGACTGAATCACCTCTGTGCCCCAGGTTTCAGATTGAGGAAGCTGTTGTGGTGGTTAATATTAACTTAATGGTCTCACAGTAGCTGTTCTGTGTAAATGAACTCCTAAGTGTATCTGTGAGGATATTTTTTAGAGAAGTCTAAGTGAAGAGAAAAGATACACTCTGAATATTGGGAGCCTTATCCTTGGGTCTTTGACTGAATGAGAGAGTGTCACTGAGAGCCACTGAGCACTAGTGTTCTTTGCTTGGCTTCCTGCCTGTGGATGCACTGACACCTGTTCTCTCAAACCACTACCAGCACGCCTTCCCATTGGTAATCTCTGTGCCCGTAAACTTGAGGCAAAATACACTTTCTAGTCTTGAGTTACAAGGCTTAATATTGCTTATAATTTATTTATTTGTCTATTTATTTTTTATTGTCATAGAAAAATACTTTTATATATATATATATATATATATATATATATATATATATATATATATTAGAGAGGATCTGTACTACTAATAAACTCATGTAAAGATATTTGATCTTAGCCTTTAGAGGAAACAGAAATCAAATTTACATTCAGATACCGTATGTATCTGATATGATATTTACATAAATAAGAAGATTAACTTTCATGCTTATGGGGACCAAACTTCCTGTTTCTTGCCAGGAAACTAGTCATGAGCATCACCTGTATCCAGGTTTCTGGAGAAATGAAAACATAGTAGGTAGACTAATTTTTATTTTCAGGTTTTTGATCTGGAGGTAGGTGAATATTGACTGACATAAAATATTGTATCTATATTAATGAACTCCTCAACAGAAAATCTGAATTGGTCTGTGAATGATAGCTGCTGTTGTCAATTACCAACTTTGTTTGAGGAAGACTATAATTCCACCATTATTTGTCTGAGAGATCATTTTTATTGAAAAGTGAGAGACTGGAGTTGGAACATTGGAACTTTGTTTCTTGCTTCATAGACACTTCCATGTTATTCATGTTTCATGGCAAAGAGAATGGCCAGAGTTCTGGAGATTTCCTATTTCTTTGCTGACATTTTTGTCAGGGAAAAAATTCAAGTGTGTCCCATGTTTTTCCAAGCATGTAAATTTATCAGAATGGACCAGTAGTTGAGGATCCGCCAATTCCTGGAATCTGCTCTAGTCAGGGACACAAAGATGTTGTTAACATTATTCAACCAGGATTACACAATCTTGGTTTTCCTTCTGTGACTGTAAAATGTTTTCTGCCTTCCACAGTGTGGGTCTCCCATCTCCTGGCGGGTGGGGAGTCATTGGGCACCAGCCCACAAGGGCAGAGGAAGCAGAAGCAGTGAGCAGGGTTTGGGTGGCCATAGTATGATGGAACAGTTCTGGAAAGAGCTTCAGTGACACAGCTCGCTTTTATTGTTCCAGGAGTAGGGTTTATAGTGGCTCTTAGGGGTACGGGTAGAGAGGGCTGATTGGTCATAACATAGCATCTAATTATCATGTGGATGGGAAGAGTTGACTAGTCATAACACAGCACCTAATTATTATATGGAAAGCTAGAGCAGGAGTGTGTGCTGAGTCATGAAGCACTTGAAAAGAGCTATGCTCAGGGTCAGGCATCTGTGCTGAGAGACACACTCCAACCAAAGCCTGGCTCAGAGAACCATCTGGATATGGTGGAATGTGACCTTAATAGCAGGGTACTCCAACATCTCTCCCTATTTTATTTTACAATAGAGAAGTATTATCGTGAGTCTGTAGAGCCATGTAACTTAAATCAGAGGAGTCTAAGGCCTGATAGTGAACAATTACCTGGATGGTGATAATTCTAGCAATGGTGGTAATCTGTCATCAGAGAAACTATTTAGGACAGGGAGCAAGCATCAAAATAAAACATAGCAAAGCTGGAGAATTAATGAGGGGTAAAAGCCAAGAAAAGAAAAGGTTATTAAACCAACTTAATTGTTCTGTGGGCTGAAATCTTGAGAGCAGGTCTCTATGAAGTTTCTTGAGGGTTTTAACATTGGTCTCCCCAATATTTGATTCATTTACATTAAAGCAATATTCTTCTTCCAATACAATGCAAGTCCCCCCAATGTTTATCAGTTATTAGGTTTAGTGTTCTCCTGTTTTGGAGCATTACCCTGGCAAGAGAGTTCATCAGATGTCATGAACATGATGGAAGGCCTTCAGGAGACAGCTTCAATGAGACAGCTCTCTTTTATTTTTCCAAAGGTAGGACTTATAATGGTTCTTACAGGTGTTCATCTGTTTTAAGAAAGCTGGTCAAGGAACCTCTCCAGGTGCTGTGGGCAAGGGGGTTAAATGGTGCCAGACCAGAAGGGCTCACAAGTGAACCTGCTCAAAGCCTGATCAATGCCTATGGAGAAGTTACCCTGGCCAAACAATTGGTCATAGTTCCAATTTATTAACTGAGTGTGTGTGTTTGGGGGTGTCTCGTTGTGGTCCTATTTGTTGATTATGTATTTCATTTTTTTTAGTCTCCATCTGACATTTATCTGTGAACAGGGCTTTGTGTTGTAAAAACAGAGGACTATAGAGAGTAGATTGGCATGCACTTCTCCTGTCTTGGGAGGCTAAAACGTTGCCATTGAAACTTTGTAAAATAGATTTGGTCCGTGGGGGCATAAATTTTGTGCTTGCAGATTCCTTGGCATAATTCTCTTAGGTCTGTTGCTGAGATGGGAAACCAAGCCAGCAGATACTGTCTAGATAACCAGACAAGTCCCTAGGGCAGAGGATCTCTGAGCCATGTGGCTGAGGGGGCTGGGAATAATTGTTTCCAGAGTCTCTAAGATTACTGCGCTGCTCAATGGCTTTGGGACTGATGATACAGAGAGTGGTGATGGGGGTGGGGGCAGGGTTCAGCTGGGTTTTTCTAGGACCAGTCATGGTCAGAAATGTCTACCAAGAGAACCCATGGTGTGAATTATAGACCTTCACCCCAGAATTTTAGACCCTCATTTTTGGGTGATTTTAAGTCCTCTCAAAGTAAAACCCCAAGGGGATTTGGAAATCCCTCTGATTTGAAGTTGAGTTTCCCACTATAAAAAAGATAGGAGTATCTTCAGTGATATTCAAAGTTCTGAGGCGAATTCTCCATGGCAGATTGAGTGTACCCCAATAATCACAAGCCTCCCTGCAGATTTAAAAGATTGGCAACAATCCTAGAGACTTTTAAATGGTTACTGTTCAACCAGGTTCTTTATGAGAGGCAAAAAGTGTTTTGCACACCCAATCAGGCTGTTGGGATCTGGAAAGAGAGCAGAGGGACCTTTGGCCATTGTCAGGGGCTCACCCAAACCAGGGGCTTTGGTTGTGCTGTAAACCATATCCAGACCGTACTAGAAGGCACAGACTAACAGTAAAGTGACGAAAGGAAAGGAGAAGTCTGCTGCTCAGGTAGGATGGTCAGGTGAAAATGCCACTACCCTTGGGGGGAGGCTCACAAACTCTGTGTGTTCCAGGGGTCCCTATTTGGGCACCAGCTATGGGTCTCTCTTCTCTTCAAGTGTCAGAGGCTATGGGTGCACGAGGGTGGAGGGAGCGGAAGTGCAAGTAAGGTTCAGACTGCAGGGAGTCTGATGGAAGCGTTTCCAGAGACAGCTTCAGTGAGGAAGCTCTCTTTTATTTTTCCAGGGGTAGGATATTAGAGATAAAGAGGCTCTTAGAGATAAAGAGGGGTGGGTGGAAAGGGTTGATTGGTTATAACACAGCACCTAATTATCATATGGGTGAGACAGGCTGATTAGTCATAACACAGTTTCTTTTTTTTTTTTATTCGATATATTTTTTATTTACATTTCAAATGATTTCCCCTTTTCTAGACCCCCAACTCCCGAAAGTCCCATCAGCCCCCTTCCCTCCACCTGTTTTCCCACCCAACCCTTCCCACTTCCCTATTCTGGTTTTGCCCTATACTGGCTGAGACTGGCTGATTGGTCATAACACGGTTTCTAATTAGCATATGGGTGAGACAGGCTAACTGGTCATAACCCAGTTCCTCATTAGCATATGGGTAGAAATGGCTGATTGGTCATAACAAAGTTCCTAATTATCGCACAGGACTTGCATTCTGAGTCGTGTAGCATTTGCAGGGAGCTCTGCACAGGGTCGTTATCCAAACAAGGCTAGGCATCTGTGCTCAGAGACACTCTGCAACAAAAGCCAGGTAGGGAAAGCAAAGCCCCACTGAAAAGGGGGTTTTTGCATTTTATGCTAAGCAGAGCTATCTGGACATAGTGGACTGTGACCTTAATAGCAGGGTTCTTCAACACCCCAGATATGAAATCACTCAAGCATCTTCTTGTTTGTAAAGTGGAAGATACTGGGGGGAGCTGGGGGAGCTAGACGGAGGCAGAGAAAGGCTTTTACTAGAACTAAAAATCTACCTTGGCTTGATCCACAGACCCAGAAAACAACGGCAGAACACAATAATAATATAACTAATGGGAAAGGGTTAAAAACAGCCCCCAACCTTTTAATTTTGTATCACCTAATACAGCTGCCTTTCTGTTTCTGCAGTGGAATTAGTCCTGGAAATGTGAATGACACCAAACACTGACATGTTCTAGCCACATGTATAAAACAGGATAGAATTTGATGTACCACGTGTTGCTTCAGCTTCCAGAGCATCTCTGGATTGCTTACAGTGTTTGATATAACATAAGGCCATCAACAGTGGTTGTGCCGTGCCGTTTGGTGAATGAGGACAAAAAACAAAAAAGGAAACAAAATCCTGTATACATGTTCAGCACAGACATGTTTTCTGAGGGATTTTCCAGTCTCTACTAGATACAAATAGATGTGGAAACTGGCTACAAAGGACTGAATGTAACTCATGTCACTCATGAAGTTTCTATCTTGCAGAAAGTGTACCACCCTAGAGAATATTGTCTTTTAAAAATGTATGCATATACACAAACCTAGATGTGCAAAAATACAAATATATATCCATTTTAAAATAGCAAAACCACAATCAATAAAAGGCAGAATAATTGACGTAGAGAGCAAAATGTTTAAAAATAAGTTTTGGATATCAACAGTCATGAGAAAAAAACACCAGAAGAGCTTCTGTGAAGACTGTTTTTATCTTGCATTTGTTCTCAAAGGACTGTGAGCAATTTTTACACTGTCTTTTATATACACAAGGATTCCACACACAGAGAGAAAAGCATCGTAGATATGGAGATACATATTTGGAAAAAAATATTTACAAATAAAGAAAGCTCGAATGATCACTGTGGCAGAGCTGATACTGCAGCTGTGTAAAACATGCCTATTGATGTAAATACTAGTAGATGGGTGTGCACATGTTGAACATTAAACACACACAGGTTCTGACCCTCTTCCCTGTGAGGACTGAGAAGCAAGGATCCAGCAGCACGTAAGTTCTTTCTTTGCTTTGATAATATCAATATTATTTAAACATTTGGTGAGTAAAATTACATGAAAATAAATGTGACTATGCAAACATGTTTATGTCCTTTGTGAGAGTTGCAAAACAATTGGGGATCAGAACAGAAACAGGGAGCAGGAAGCTCGTTGCTGTCCATAGCCTGGATGCCAGGAGCTGTAATCCACTCCATCTGGAACCCCAGTTCTTAGATGCAATATGCTGAGTGAGCCGGTTACCAGCATTTCTAATAAGCTGGACCTGAAGTTATGTGAAGATTCTGGTTTGCATTTTTGAAACTTAGTGAACACAGAGCCAATGATTCCACATCTAATTGCCTTTAGCACATTTTGGGATTAGCAGCAATACAAAAAGGGAATGAAAAATGGGATCATTTTTCTGGGTCAATTTATATTCCATCCCCTTATTTAAAATGGGTGGACACAAGAGACCCACACATGTAAGTGTTGAAAAGACTAAAACAGCAAGCACACCATATTGCTGGCATTTTCCCTTGCCACCCATCCCATCTGTATTGTTTAGGCTAAAGCAGTATTGAACAGATGGACCATGTCCTGGAGGTCAGAGAAAAACATAACAGCTGAACTGACAGCCAAATTGGGAGAGAAACACCCTATTATGCATGCTTCTAACTCAGAGAAAGCCTTTCTCTCAAACCCACTGGCATTTTAGGAATTCAGCTGATTTTACCCAACCAGTCCCACAAGGAAATATACAGAGTGAATCCAAAGCAGTTAAAATAAACAGATCTTATTCCCTGTTAACAAAAGACAATGCCATTTTGTCAGAGTAAATTGCCTTGTGTTATATTTTAGTTCCTTGGATTTCCATACATTCTTAAGTAACCTCAATGCCAGGCAAAGTGTTGTTTTAGGTTTAAGCAGTAACATAGTGATGTCACCCTGGATACCACCCGTTCTAGCTCTGCTCTCATCTGCTATTTCTCCACCATCAATTTCTTGCACTGGGAGGGTGCTCCTCAAGCATTCTACTTCCCTTCTCTCTCTTTTTTCTTCATCCCATTTATTTATTTATTTATTTATCATTCATTCATTCATTCAATGTATGTGAGGTCACTATCCAGAAGAAGTCATTGATCCCTTTACAGATGATTGTGGGTCACTATGTGGTTACCGGCAACTGCACTCAGAACCTCTGGAAGAGCAGTCAGTGCTCTTAACTGCTGGACTATCTCCCCAGCGCCCCAAATTTCCTTCTCTAAAATGCATGAATAATTAGCCATTTTCTCAAATAGTATCCTTTGACTGGTTGCCATTTTTTCACAAATTGAAATTCAAGCTTCTTCAAATGATCTAAAGTATTTTCCCAGTCTAGGGTCAGTCTTCACTCTTATCTCTCAATGTCCTTTTGGTGACTACATCAGATGACATGGACTCACATGGGACACTCTCAGAACCCTGAGCCTTTGCTCTGGCTTCTCTGCTTGAAGGACCTTCTCACTTTCTTCTACAAGAGGAACTTGTGGATCTCCAATCATCAGCCCCAAAATGTTTCCTTTGCTGTTCTCCACTCTGTCTCACCCTGTGTGAATTAATCACCCATGTACTGCTGCGTTTATATACTGACTAAAGAATGGATTGAATCGGGCTGGAGAGAGGGCTCAGTGGTTAAGAGCACTGACTTCTTCCAGAGGTCCTGAGTTCAATTCCCAGCAACCACATTGTGGCTCACAACCATCCATAATGGGATCAGATGTTCTCTTCTGGTGTGTATGAAGACAGTTATAATGTACTAATATAAATAAAATAATAAATTTGTTAAAAAGAATAGATTGGATCAAAAAACCTATCTGTACATTAATATTTCTTGAGAGGCAAGTTCCATTCTTTCAATTCAAAACTTTAATATTGTGTGTGTGTGTGTGTGTGTGTGTGTGTGTGTGTGTGTGTGTGTTACATGCATATGAGGCTAGTGGCTTTGATCCTGCTAGATCTGAATTTATAGGAGGCAGTGACCCAGCCACCCCATGTCAATCTGGGTCTTCAACAAGAGCATAAATATTCATTCTTACCACTGAAACATGTCTCCAGCCCTTGATTCAATTTTTTATTTGTATGCTTCATTTTTTCATATTTAGTAAAACTATTAAGTGTTAAGTATGTGTTTAGCAAATAGATAAACTAATGGCAAGATATTGCAAATACTTGCCTCATTATTCCACAGACACATAGAGATGTTGCCTGAATGCACAGACATGTGACTGAACGTTTTCTTCCATATACAGCCTATGCCCTGTGTGGGGGAATCAAGCAACATTGGTAGTACTCAGACATTCCAGCACATTGCCACCCATTCTCAAAGGTCCCTTTGTCTGTGGTGGTGGACAATGTTCATATTCCTCCAACTCCCACACAGAAGTCTTAACTTCTAGTAAGCCTGTCTGTGAAGATAATTCCCCTAAGAGATTAGTCAGCACTGAATGAGCTCATCAATGGAAGCCCTTAATCTGACAGGATTATTTACTTTATATACAAAAGGGCACCATGGGCTGCCCTGTCCTCTGCCTCTCTGTGCACTGTGGAAGGTGAAGTAAAGGCCTAATGAAATGACAGCTGTCTCCAAAATAAAATAGAGGACCCTTAAAATAAAAAAAAATCTTATTTCTCCCTTGGCATTTGATTTCCTGACATCTGGGGGTAAGAACATAACCTCCTCTGGTTTCAGCTTCCCAGATGTGTCTTTCTTTTCCAATCTGGAACAACTTAGCTTCCTTAGTTCAGACTTGAGAAGTGAGTTGAAGAACTTTGGAACCAACTGGAACTATGCCTATGAATAGTTGGAGCTATAACAAGACTACCCTGGCGTCATGGCTTCAGTTACTTTCCAATTTGTCCCAAGTCTTATCACCTAGTTCTGGGTTTTACTATCAGGTTTTACTTAGTTTGTCCTTATGTCTTTTCACACTTTTAGTCCAAAGACCATGTGCACCCAGTTACAGGTAAGCGTCTAGATGACAGTTCGGTACCAACTTCAATTTGAAGAACCTGAGATGGAGATTGCCAAGTCCCTGTTTTTATAGCATTCATCTGCCTTGTTTCCACTTCTATTCTATCATAAATGAGATTATGATGATCATTGCTATCATGAGACAGGTGAGGTCAAGTGCTGGGAAGTCTATGGAGATGTTTCCCAGGGACTCATTTGCTATTGACAAAGAAAAGGCTCAGTACACTGAGGAACACACCCACCACCATATTGCAGGTGGTGTCACTGTGGCTTTCTTGACAACATGACACATGAAGACACATGCTGGTTAAGTTCCTCTATCTTCTGGAAAAAACAAATACAACTTGTATCTTGAAAACTGTGAGGTGAAAAGGAGAATATGGGGAAAGAAGGCTGAGACCAAGCTGTGCTTTGAAGACAATATAAATCAATGACTCCCATTACCCAGTATACACTATGACTGTAAACGATGAAGCACTTGATCTATAGGAGCAAACCTTGAAAACCCAATGGGCTTCAGTAAAGACAGCGTGCCACAAAATCTCTGTCCATGGTTCTGAAACCAGTGGCCGAACCCCAGAGGTCCTTGTTGAGTAGCCACAGCACTTCAACCTTCTCAAGAGGGGCTTTATGAGAAAGCAGAAAGAACTGGCATTGAGGCCTCACAGGGGAACCTACTGAACTCTTAAATGAGTACCAGCTTGTATGGGTTTTTTTTTGTTGTTGTTTTTTTTGTTTTTGTTTTTGTTTTTTTTTTTTGCTTTCTTTAGGAAGAGGGTGGGTATGAAGAGTGGGCAGCTGAGGTATTATGATGGTTGTACATGTAGCACAATAGTAGGGGAGGCACCCATTTCTTATCAATGGATCAATTCCTTAAAAAATAAGCCACATTTATCTCGTCCATGCACCTTCCCCTGAAGACCTTGTGAAAGCTCTCCAACTGCTTGCTAGATCTTTTGGTTGCAGAGCTAAAAAGCTTCGTTGTGCTTTAAAATGGAAAGAAGGCTCACATCTGTGGTCGTCATTAGATAAGTTCTAGTTCCCACAGTGTTCCTAGCTACCAAGCCACACCTTCTCCACCCTCAGAATTCTGTTCATCTGGCTTTGTCACCATGGATCTGTCCCAGGTAGACTCCATTCTGCTTGACACATGTCAGTTGCTTCACAGCCTTCCAACGCTCATCTATAAATAGAGCTTGCTTCTGATCCAAATGATGATTTCCTTCTTATTTCCCTGTGACTGGGTCCTTATTATCTTTGTGTACCCTTGCCTTTCCTTGGTTGACAACAGGAACACAGATGAGAATGGCCACAATATAATCATGTATTTATGTCTAACTATTAGACTCTCTCTCATGTACCATGAGTTAGAAACAAGCATTTTCTTTAAAAAATTTAAATTTTAAATTTTGTTTTCCTTGAAAACCCACATGTTAATGCATCCACTTTGTATTATGTTTTTTGAAGAAAAGGTTGTTTACAGGAAAACTGGAATTGTCCTTTCAGTTCCTCTTGGTTACCATTGACAACGGTGGGGTATGTGACTTTCCAATCTCTTGTGACTGTGTGAGTAGGAGGGCTCGCAAACGATTTCTGACTTCATTTTGCAGTGTGCTTTAAAACTGACATGAGGAAAGACAACTTGTCTCTATATCACAGGGCATAGAAGGGAAGGGGTGGAGGAATTAATCAATGTTATCCTACTTGTGGAAGTAGTTTCTATTATGCAATAGCATCCTAGATGGCAGTGGAAAATGTTGCAATGTGTGAGCCATGGAACTAAAAAGCTATTACATTCGTGTGTGTGTGTGTGTGTGTGTGTGTGTGTGTGCCTGTCATGATATATGTATTATGTTAGACAATAAGTTGTAGGAGTTGGTTTTCTCTTCTTCTACCACATAAGTTCTGGGGATGAAATTCTGTAGGTCGTAGTGGCAGGAACCTTAACCCCCTAATTTAGCTTGTTTTGGTTGTTTGAATAAAACACTGACCAAAACAACTTGGTGAGGAGAGAATTTTTTCAGCGTATGAGTCATGCTGGAAACTGAAGGTAGGAACTTAAGTTAAGGCCATGATGGAATGGTGCTTACTGACTTGATCTCTCTCTGCCTCACATTCAGACATCATTCTTTAAGAGGCATCTGTCACTTGCCTAGATATGGTGTCACCACCCATAGGGATCTAGGCCTTCCTCCATCTAATAACAATTAAGAAAATGCTCATAGGCATGGTCACTGGCTTATCTTTTCTAGGTAACTCCTCAAGTGAAGTTCCTATGTCCCAGGTGAGTCAGGTTGGGTCAAGTTGGGAACCGAAGCTAACTATGACACTCTATGTCTGTAGCTCCCTTATCAAGAAAAAACAGTGCTAGATGCAAGCACTCATTCTCAAAGTTTAGTTCTGTGCATGTGCCTGGGTATCTGTAGCGCAATGCATCTCTGTAATTTAAGTCATGTTTTACTATATCTTATTTAGGTCATGCAGCCCCCATCTAGAGGAAGTCCATGACCTTCTATTTACTGACAGATATTCTCCCGTGGACAATTTATGGTATTGCACCTGCTCTCAAGTTTGTCAATACCAATTCTCAGATGTATTCTTTGACTTCCTGTGACTCCCTTAGGTGACAATTCTGTCCTCTACCATGTGTTTACTCATTGAGAGGAGCATTCTCCTAGTATCTGTAGCTGAGAGTTTTTTTCTCTTTCCTCCCCTCTGTCTCTGCAACTATGCTACCTTAAAGGGTGACCCCTGTCCCAGGTCCTTTGAAGCAGTTTGTTTATACTGCAATTGTTCCTGCTTTGCCCCAAGGAACAATGTGCCTTGTTATGAATTAAAGAGTACATTAAGTCTGACTGCACCATAAAACAAGGCTATAGTGTATTCTACTGATTGGAGAACAGACAGCACAATCAAGGCTTTGAAAAAATGAGGGGCAGATAAAATGACCCAATATTTTGTTTTCATTTCTAAATCAACAGTGTGTGCATGTAGGATGGGAGATGTGTGACAGGCTGGTCTTGAACTTTCTCTCCTCCTGTCACAGCCTTATGATTTCCACGTTATAGACATTTGCCATAGCACCCATATTTACCTCTCATTTAACAATAATGATACTACTACTACTACTAATAATAATAATAATACACTTATGGATGCTTTAAACAGTGACCCATCCATCCTTTATACATTCTGAACCTTATGATTTCTTTAATATATCAGATACTTATTTGTTTTTCCATGAGCCTTTGAGTCATGAGGCTTTTCCAGGGCAGTGGTCTCTCTTCCTCTCTCTATTGTCATGTATTACTACTACTTTTCTTGAGTCTGCATCAATGACTATGATTTCTTAGTTACCTAGAAATGGATCATCAGTGAAGAATGTTCTTGCATCCTCTGTCACTCTTTGTTGGACGCTCATGAACATATTCTGATAATCGTCTAGAAGCCAATGGTCTCCTCCTTCAACACTTCTCTGCCCTGATACTGTGATACACTTTTCTCCTAACTATTGCTATTACCACACCAGTCTCAGAAGCAAGGTTGAGTGTGATTTTTTTCTTGTCTACCCAAGTTAAGTTCAAAGAGGTCAGACCTGTTTATTCTTTCCTCTCTAGCACCTGCCTATGCTGACAGAGGTGTCAGATTTACTAAACGAATTTTAGTTTGCGGGATTCATTTAAATGCAAACAATCATTATTAGTTACAGTAAGAGTCCTCATTTTCAGTCTTCAATCTAGTATCCTTGGAGAATTTGTTTTGAAGCATCACTATAATCTAACTCCATTTCATTTTCTATTTCTGGTCTCTACTGGTCCCTAGTAAGAACCTTTGCCTGTTCTCTGAACATGAATACAACTTTCTGTTGCTAGTCTTCAGTCATGAGCTGCTTACCTCTTCAGTGCTCTGTTATTTTCCTTCCAAAGTGACTAATCATAATATTAGTTTGTCATCCTTGGCTGCTACTGGCACATCTTGTACCACTGTAGGATTTAAAGAGGATGGCCCTTCTGGAAGGACAAGTGGTGGAATGGCACAGCTTTCCTTACACTATCATAACTCTGTTGAGATACTTGGCTTGGTTATAAGGGTCTGGTTCTTAGCACTTCCTTCCTTCCTTCCTTCCTTCCTTCCTTCCTTCCTTCCTTCCTTCCTTCTCTCCCTCCCTCCCTTCTTTCCTTCCTTCTTCCTTCTCTCCCTCCCTCCCTCCCTCCTTCCCTCCTTCCTTCCTTCCTTCCTTCCTTCCTTCCTTCCTTCCTTCCTTCCTTCCTTCCTTCCTTGCTTCCTTCCTTCCTTCCTTCCTTCCTTCCTTCCTTCGGAGTCTGTGAGGGCCAGTCTTGTCCTGTGGAAATGTAAGAAATAAGTGATCACAAACTTTGGGTTAGATTTGAATAAGATGAAATCATGACTGAAAGACAAGTAAATTATTTTTACCGGCCAGGTCAACCAAATTGTTCCCAGGATTATGTACTGAATATAATTATTATATACCATGTACACGTAGTAGAGTGTGTGCAAGTGTATGTGTGTATGTTTTTGTGTATGCATGAGTTTCTCTCTCTCTCTCTCTCTCTCTCTCTCTCTCTCTCTCTCTGTGTGTGTGTGTGTGTGTGTGTGTTTGTGTGTGTGTGTGTGTGTGTATGTGTGTGCATGTTGTGACTCAATTTTCTTCTTCTATCATGTAAGATGTAGGTTTCAGGGATGGAACTTCTATCCTTAGGCTTGGTAGCAAGCTCTTTTACCAGATGATCCATCTCACCAGCCACAAACCTGGGTTTTGGTGCTTGTAATTCCCAATGATAGTTCCCTTTTCTGGCTAAGCAAGAACAGCAACACAGTAAAGCTTCGTTATCATTTACCAGATTTTCCTTCGAGCCCCAAATGTGCACTTTGCCAATCTCAATATTCGAGCATGGGGTGGTATTCCCAAAGTTCTTCAAGGGATTTTATAGGTGGGATGAGAGGTTGCAGTCATTCAGTTTTACTCATAGACTATGAAAGAAGATCATGTACAAGCAGGTAATCATAGTTATGCCTTCACTGACATCCACCTAACAGCAGCAAAAGACACCATAGTTCTTTAATCTCATTCTTACATCAGATATGTGAATAATGGTTAAAACTCCCCAAACATATTTTAGTACTGTTTAAATACAGGGATATTTGTTAAATTGGTATATTTCAGTGGATTAAAAGTGATTTAATTTTTAAATGAAATTAGTCACACTTATGAAGCTGCAGTGTTACTTAAAAAGATTATTGGAGAATTGTCTGAGGAGTTCTGGTCCAGGTTTTGTGGTGAAATCATTTTAATTTCACCAGTCTGCATCCCAGAGTCATCATGTGAAGGATAAGGGAACTTCAACACTAATTGCCAAGGCACTCAAAAGCAACAAGACTGGAGTTTGAAATCATTTGTCCAGATTCTCATCCAAGACAAAAATCCCTTGGACCACAACTCTGCCTAGAGACTTGAATTTGTCTGATGAAATCTGGCACAAGCCCTGTATAATAGAAGCAGAACACATGGGGGATGATAATGCTCAATCTGCGTTTATTTGAGAAGAAATTGTCCATATGCAAAGTCTCCGAGGCCTGGAGAAAAAGTAATCATGGTAATCATGGAGATTAACCCAAGAGTTCATTTGTATAGAAAGAGCAGGATCCTTGGAGATTTCAAGTATTCTTCTTTCCTCCTGAATATTGACAAAGAACCAGAGACATAAAGCTGGAAGGAAATTAGATTGCAAAATGGTTAATCCTCCCCAAATGGAAATCTGGTAAAGAATTTATGCATGGAGCCTGAAATGTACACAGCAGAGCCAAGTGATTCAGTCCATTTAAAAAGAAAGAAAGAAAGAAATTTAATTAAATGCAATGGCATGGAGAAAAGAGGAGATATGTTATCTTGCTTTCAAAGATATATGGAATCACTGTAAATATAATATGCAAGTAATGTTATTTTCTTTCTTGTTCTGCAGGCAAACCATGCGATATAAACTATTTATTGTTTTATTATTATGACTGTTTTTTTTTTCAAATTCCTTTGTAGCTAGTCTTCAAAAAAACACAGCCCCCATGTGGTTTTTCTTAAGGCAGTTATAAGCTAAGAAAGTAGCATAAAGATGAAGAACGGCTGCTGGGAAGATTTTGTGTATCACTGTTTCTTTTCTTTTGGACTTTGAAATAATTGTAATCATCGAGGAGCACTGAGCTTTTTGGGGAGAACAGGTTCATCATACCTGAGGTTAAATATCTCATAGATGTGCTTCATGTGGCTTAACAATGATGAGATTAAAAAAAAAATTAAACTCTTGAGCATAGTTCAGCTCCTATGGAAACTATTGAAGAACAACAGTCATTGCAATAAGCAATGACATAGAGGGTACAAGGACCTATGATCTGATAGTGGAAGGACAGGAAGCCAGACAGACAGGCTTGATGAACAGTCTTGTGAGAAACGGTGTCCCATACGAGATGTTTCCAATGCTAAGAGGTATGTGAAAGCTGTATATAAAACACTTCTCTCAACATTGTGGGCGTAGTTGGATCTCATTAGTCATAGGTGCCCACTGTCATTCACTGTGCATGAATACTCACTTGAGCAAAATTTTAAGATGTTGAATTTGGCACCACATAATCCAGCATGAAGGGATGCAAATGGCCAACTTCTCTGAAGGGCAAAGGAGCTTGAGTTGCCCATTATAGTTGTCAATCTTCTCCGGTACATAGACTGTAGCTTCCACTTAGCTCAGCTGTGTCTACTGAGCTTTGACTTCCCTTTACAGATCACTAGGAAAGGAAGAGAGCCATCTTTGAACCAAGCCTCCACTTTTGGACAATATCTGAAATGAACTGGAATCAACTTGTTCCCCTATAAGTTCATATACATTCACTGTACATGAGTCCGACATTCAGCCCAGGGCTTAAATGACTCAGATCTTGGGATATAGAAGCACTATAGACTGAATCTTCTCGTGATTTCCTCCCTTTGTTTATTGGTGGGTTCTCTAATATCAAGAGAAAATTGTAATTTAGAACAACTCCTTTACCCAACCCATCTGGTATTTCTCACTTAAAATTTAAGTGTCTTTCCTTTCAGGCTATTGAAGAGCTGATATGTTGTTCCTAATTTATTTACTACAGCACTTCTGAAAAACATGTCACTAGTCAGCTACTGTGATATGGTTCTCTTAATTAAAGATTTATTGGGGCAGTTTAGAAGCAGTCAGATATATGCTATCCCCCTACCTCGAAGATGTGTGCCAGAAGCAACTGTGTGTGGAAGATTTATGCTGACTTAACTCTACATTGTCTTGCCTTTGATTAATTTTTATCAACCATAACAAAAATCTCCTTGCCGATGCATTATGTAGATGAACTTCATACATGAATAATGTCTTTGCTGTTATCTTAATTCACCACTATCCAGATATTTTAAAATTATTCAAGGGATAAGCAATTAATACTGGATTTTCTTATGTGAGGTTTCTGGGACACTTTTCTGTTGAGAAACCCCAGTGTGCAATCAGAAATTGTCTAAGATTGACATCATTTTCCAGGCTTCCAGAGAAGGGGTAAGATTTTCCACCACTATCACTGTCTTGTGCCAGAGAGAATATTTGATCAGAATAAGCCATATCATAGTTTGAAAACAACATTTCACATAGATGAAGGTAAACGGTCTCACAGTATCGAAAGGGCAGCATAGACCCTCTCTGCTGTGCATATTTTATTTCCTCTGTCTGAGATTTTCAAATAAATATGAATAGAAGTGACATTTTTATACCTGAATGGCAAAACCCAGGTGAACCATGCAGCATGAACAACATGAACAGTCATGACACAAAGAACTGAATTTTAATTCACAAAGAAAGACATGTTTTAATAAACTCCAGGGTCCTTTCAGTGAACATGAAAAGAAATACTAACTCTCAGAAGCACTAACAGATATAGAAACTTGTCTTTTTACTTTTTAAATTTCTGATATTGACATTTATAGTAAGAAAGGAGAGAGAGAGAGAAAGAGAGAGAGAGAGAGAGAGAGAGAGGGAGGGAGAGGGAGAGGGAGGGAGAGGGGGAGGGAGGGAGAGAGAGGGAGGGAGAGAGAGAAACAGAGATAGAGACAGGGAGATTAGAAAAAAGAAGGGTTGTTTTCTACAGCTCTTTTGACTGTCTCCAAATGATGGGTACTTTCAATCTCTCTGACATTTTTGTTGGCATAAATTGTTATCCTATGCTCATGGGAAGGAATGCTGACATCCTACTTCCACTTGTTCCTTCAGAACTATTGTCTGACTCCTTTTCTTCTAGCTCTACTTCTTAATAGGCTGGTGTCTGAGGATGTCTGTCTCTACCTCTGCTGCTGCCTCTGCTTCTGCCTCTGCCTCTGCCTCTGCCTCTGCCTCTGCCTCTGCCTCCGCCTCTGCCTCTCCCTCTGCCTCTGTGTACCCAATGCTATCCAGGTTCACAAGCAACTTGCCAGTGTATAATAAACACATGAAACCAGAAAGAACACTGTGCTGTGCATCAGAACCATGTTTTTTTCTCCAGTGCTTCAGTGCCTACACATGGCATGTTGGAAAAAAATACTAGGCTTTTAATGGGTCTATTTTCCTTATTAGTAAAACAAATAGTTAGGACATATTAGTGCTCACCTTTCACCCACCTGAATATGTATATTGGTTAAGATGATCAGATTAATCAAGAAATAAAAGGTCAGAACTTTTTAAAATTCATATAAATTATGTCTTTTATGTTTAACCATGAAGTTTAACCACACAGACACTAAACACATATTTGGAGGTTTTGTTTTAAATATTCATATTCTTTAACACACTTACTAGAGTATGCTTGCACATTTCCATATAAAATTCCAAACATAGGAAAGAGGTAAATCTATATCTTTTTCACCAGTGTAATTTTTCTAGATGATTCCAAATGGTGCTTGAAGAAACCAGATTCAAATCTCAGTTTCACAGCACTGAAAAACAACCTAAAGCAAAGTGGCAGAAATAGACTCCAGAGATGCAGACTCTGCCCCACATCTGATAGGACTAGAAACTCTAAAGGTGACCCAGAAAGCTGCTCTTCAGACACTGGACATCAGCTATCACAGGACAGTGTTTCCTGGGTAACAGGGAGCAATGGAGGGAGCCCACTAATTGTTCTTTGTAGTAAGATTAGACTTCCCAGTCACAGACCAGTGAGTGGACCTCATGAAGAGCCAGCAATCTCTCTACATAGGACAGGTAGAAGGGGAATTCAGAGAGACAGTTGTATTTCTTAACTACAGTGTCAAAAGAAAAACATTTAGACAGAAAAAACTGCAACCCAGGAGATCTGTGCCAGGAGAGGGACAAATGTGTAGAACAATCAGTATCTCTGAGGTATGCTCGAGCTTCAGAAATGTGTGAGTCGCTTTCATCCTTAAGAGCCTTGCTCCAAAACTCTGTCTTCTGCAGCTTAAGTAAGCTTAAAGTCGAGGCTGGGAAGGATCACATTATTTCCAAGTGATTTAACTACATCCTAGAACAAAGTTTGAGTATATTGTTGGGAATGCAAATGTATCAATTACCCCAACAGCTAAAGTCTCAGTTTGTGGTTTCTATTAGCAATTTCTAGATGTGAATAATAGCAGGAAAATGCAATCTTCACCAAAATTGTTATCAATCAATAGTTACTGCCCCAGAAATGACACAGATGTCAGAATTTATGTGAAGAAATGCTGGAACTGTTATAATAAGTTCAACAAAATGTGGAAACACTGACCGTGTCCTATAAAGCACTAGATATTCCAAACCCTCCCAGTCAAAATTATAGAGAAAGAACTACTCAGACAGAAAAAAACTAGCCTAAATTTGTATAATTCACAATAGTCATGAATACAAAATTAGTGAACAGTTCACAAACCCTCTTAGGATATCCAGGGATATGTATCCCAGTGCTTTTAGACTCTATTAAGTTGACAATATTAACTATTAATATAGGTTATATCCAGGCCATAAGATAAGAATTAATATAATTTATTCAAGTAATTAAAAATATCTCCCTTTGTCAGAATAGAATTAATGGAAAATTGATACTACAAAGACATCTGCAAAATCCTCAGATTATGAAAATTATATAAAAGGTTCGAAGTAATGTTGACCAAGATGAACTTTGGAACACTTAAGTAGCATGAAAGTTAAAAAACAAACATGGGAATGTATTTGCAAAACAGCGTGGCTGATGAAAATTCATAGATCAAAATGCTTATTTTTAAAAGATACGAAACAAGTAACCTTGTTTCTGATTTTAACAGTAGCAGGATTGGCTAGGATATAGGTCAATGGTGGAGCATTTGCCCAGTGGAAAGTCAGATATGATGTTGGTGGCAGAGGGAGTCTCAATGCCACAGACTCAGTGTTAATGAGTAACAGGAACTAAATAGATGACTCTCTTCTGTACTCTAGAACTGAATGGAATAGAATGGAAATATGTACACCTTCAAGGCTCATTGTAGAAACAAGGTCTAACAAATTCCACCTCCCCATGCCAATCCAGTTGATAACTTGCAGTTTAAGTAAAACATCTGTTCCTAACACAAGCTACAGGCCAAGAGATTTCCAGTGATGAATTTAAACAGCAAAGGAAACGATGATGTTAATCATCAACATCTTTCAGAAAAACAAAAGAGAAGCAATGTTTTCCATTGCATTTTAAGAGGCAGGTGTGACCATGAAAACCTAAGTTTAATGGCTGGGATGACATGGTTCTCCCAAGTTGGCCTCCACATAGATCCCCTACGCACAACTCAAAAAAACTGTAATAAATATTAGCCCAACAGTTGAAGATAGTATAATTCTAATTATACTAATGAACACACACACACATGGACACACACATTCACACACACACACACACACACACACACACACACACCATACATATGCATATATAACCTCAATATGTGTTGGAAAGGCAGTGGCTAAAATTCAAAATGTCACCAAATTAAGACAAGAAATGAAAATTTTGAGTCTTCACACTTCAGAAAACCTGTATCTAAGATTAATAAAGGAGTCAAAGGAGTTTTAATTTTAAGGATGTCTGCTCATAACCATATCCATCTGGAGCCATAAGTCCCCCATGTGTATTCTTTGGCTGGTGGTTCAGTCCCTGGAAACTCTGGGGGTTCTTTTTGGTTGATATTGTTGTTCTTCCTATGGGGTTGCAAACCCCTTCAGCTCCTTTAGACCTTGACCTAACTTACCCATTGGGGTGCTTGCTCTTAGTTCAATGTTTGCCTGTGTACATCTGCATCTGTATTTGTCAGGCTCTGGCAGAGGCTCTCAGGGGACAGCTATACCAGGCTCCTGTCAGTAAGCACTTCTTGGCATCAGCAATAGTATCTGGATTTGGTGTCTGCAGATGGGATGGATCCCCACGTGAAGCAGTCTCTGGACGGCCTTTCCTTCAGTTTCTGCTCCACTCTTTGTCCCTGCACTGAAATAGTTAATTTTTTGAAAGTGATATGAAAAAGCTGCCCGCTTCTCTATAAGTCAGCATACATTTATAAAAATTAACTCAATGTGAGTCACAGAGTGAATGTAAACCACAAAACTAACAAAAGCATGAGAGAAAAATATGTGAATTTGAATTTGGCAGCTATCTTAGATTTAATGTGAAACTTCTAGGCCTTAAGAAAAAAGCATGAATAAATTAGACCTCATTGACATAGGAAACTCTAGAAAGACTCTGCTAAGAATAGCGGAGACATATCTTAGCCTGTGGGATAAGATTTGCTATTGACATATGCAAGACAGGATTTGGATACTGGTACATCAAGAATGTTTCCCATAAAGAGTATGAATATCAAATAAAGAATATTGGATATGGCAAAATTAAGAATGTATCAGTTTAACAGTTTACAGTGAAATTGTCCAGAGAAGAATCAGTGAAAGCTTTGAATAAATATCCAAGAAGACAAACAAATAGCAAATGCGTGTAAGCCAAGATACTTTATATCAAGAGCAGGAAAGAAACACAAAATAAAGTGACAATTACTCAAAGGCTGGAAACAAACTCACAAAAGAATCACACTAGTGTTTTCTTCAGACAGAGATGAATCCCTGAGAAATGGCACAAATTGCTGTTTTGATTATACGTGGTGCAATTAATTTGTAAACCAATTCTTCATTTCTTACAATATAAAGCATGTACACAGCTTCTGACCAAGTTATAAGCGATTTACTACCGTCCCTTTCACTCCAACTTAAATGAACACACACGTCCATACGAAGATTCGTACCAGAGTGTTGTAATAGCAGCCGTTCTGTGGGCGCCATCCTACATCCTGTCTTCATCCTCATGAACATCAGAGCCAGTGGTCAAATCATGGCATATTCATAACAGTTCATTTGGTGGTGGAAATGAGTGAACCAAGGCATGCATAAACCTCAAATTAACTATGAGTAAATAGCCAAACATTTAAACATGTGTAGTATATACTCTGTTCACATAAAACTTAAAGAGCATCAGATAATCTATGGTGACAAGAAGCAACGGAATGCTGGCCTGGTGGGGGTTGGGGGAGGTGGCTGAGAGGAGTTGAAATGAGATAGTGCGAATGAGGGTGAGGGAACTTTTGTGAGTGCTGGGCATTTTCATTAACTGCTGTGTGACTGCTCCATATGTGTGTGTTAGTTCAGAAATCATCAGGTTACAACCTTAGTGTGTGCCACTTACTGCATGCCAACTGCACCTCTGAAAATGAGCATGTTTACAGATATGGAAATGAGGGAAAGGAGGGGAGGGAGGAGGGAGGAGGGAGGAGGGAAGGGAGACAGATAACCATGCACAAACATACAGAGGGGGGGGGAGAGTGGGGGACCAAGGAAGAGAGGGAAAGAGAGAGGGACAGAAAGAAGAAGACACAAATATACAAACATGCAGAGGTAGAGGAAGAGAGGGAGGGAGGGAGGGAGGGAGGGAGGGAGGAAAGGAGAAAGGGAATAGGGATGGAGAGAGGGAGAGGGGGGAGAGAGAGATTCTTGAATATTGAAACACACCTTTATTTATTTTATAACTTAATTCACACTTGTGCAGTGTCAATGAAGGCGGCAGAAAAAGTCGTGTCCTCTAGTCATTGTGTCTCTGAGAGTATTTGTCATACATAAACTCAGTGTCTAAGTTTCAGAATGATAGATAATTTCTTTCTCCTGCCTTTTGTAGCCCTAATAACAATCTGGGAACCTGAGTGTCATTGTGAATGCTTTATTGACTCCTTTGTGGTCATAAGCTACTAGTGAATGGGCACAAAGTCATTACTAATGTGGTTGAAAAGCAAGTATCTTGGTCTCCACGGTAGACACTCCTACTGACGCAGCACAGTTGGCTTTCTTCTCTCATGGCCTCTGAGTAAGGTGTTTCTGGGCCCCAACTGACTCTTGCAGTCTGGTAAAAGATTTCTGATCCTTCTAAAATCCATTTAATAAGTAGAAATACAAAACTGCCCTTTCAGAATGTTAACTTTGCTTAATGGAAACCAGTTGGTGGATCTGCCAACTGGTTTTTCTTCTTGCACAAAAGCAGATGAGAACCATTTTCTTTTCCTCAAACTGAGGGGCAGGTGGCATGATCTTCTTCTTCTCCCCCTGCTAGAATAAAAAACACAGCTGCCCTCACACGTATTGAAACCTGAGGTAAAGAGCATGAATGGCCCTTTAAGAACACAAAGAGGAAGCCCCAGCAGAAAGCTATTTAAGCAGCTCAGTTGAAAAGATCTTGCTGGGCAAGATCTAAGCTTGAATTGAGAACCCATGTGAATGAAGCTGGGCATGATATTGCACTTAGGTGCTCCTACTCAGTGATAGCAGAGGCAGGAGAATTCCTGGAAGCTTGTCCAGTAACCAGAGGCAACAACAAAGAGATCCCTTGCAAGCAAGGAGGTGAGGGGCATCCTTTGAAACTGACCTCTCACTTCCTTGGCATGTGTGTGCCTGTACTCACAAACAGGAACATGCACATACATCATACATGCCAAAAAATCATACATGCCAAAAAAGGAGAACAGAAGAAAACATTAGCAATCTTTGTGGATTTCAGATTGCATCATGTAAAACTTTGAAGCTTCCCCCACAATATATTTATGTTTATGCATGCATATATTATGTACAAGTTCTATTGTATATAGTACAAAACATTAAGTATTTCAAGCATGAAATAAATATAACATACATTAGTATTTCCATAAGGCTAAACAAAACAATATTTTGAACACAATGTAATTGCATCTCTTAGAGTAATAAAAGAAAACCAAAATTCCTGCTTTAATGTATTATAATTCATCAAGTAGAATTTGGGTTAGGTTATACAGAATTTATCTTAATAAGTATTTCCATTCCTTTCATAGCTAGAAGATGCTGCTGTGGGCAAATCTGATGGTGTGAGTGTGCCTGGTAATTAGTAACCTAGGTTCATTGCTTCTGTGGTAGTGTGATGACGTCAGGTTCTTACAGGCTAATTGGCCAAGGTGTTGCATTACTTGTACATTTCAAAAATGGGGTTAAAATGTGCTTTAAACTTCACATGCAAGACTCTTAGCACATTCTTAAAATTGTGTATGTGGTTTTGAATATGAGGCTCATTATTCTTATAATAACAGAAAAATGAGGGAATCATTTTAAATATCCATTTATAAACAAGTTTTCTAAAAGCACCGTCTATATGTGTATATATGCATGTATAGATATATATGATTCATTATTCATTATAAAAACTCACCTTTAATTACTAATGACATTTTTGTGTTTTTTCCTTCTGAATATATTAATTATATCAACAACTTCTTAATATCACTGAAATAAAGCAAATGGACTATGCCTAATTTTTCTTGATATTTATTCAATACTAATAAGTGCTTTACTATGTAGTAAAAAGTACATAGGTCTACAGAATAGAGAGTTAATTCAATTATTCCATATTTCACTGTATCCATTCCAAGGATATCTTTTTGTCCTGAGTTTCATTCTCTTTAAATCCTTAGCCTGACAAGTGGCGAAGTTTAGCAGCTTTTGAGTTTTCCACCTTAGCTGCTTTTGTCATAGCTTGTCCATCATCTCTCAGAAAACTTTGTAGAATCTGAAAGTTGATCCTATGTAAGGGATTAATTTACATAATCTCTGAAAGTTATGGATTTATACCTGAAAAATGTACTTTTAAATGTATGACTGCTGTTAGTAGAGATTTGTATATTACTGTATTAAGATTTTGCCTGTAAGGCTATTAGATCCATGCCATTCTTTGGTGTAGACGAGTTCACTTTCTTATGTTAGATCCATGATGTCATTCTAGCCTCCTTGCTGTGGTACCACCTCCCCAGCCACTAGACAGACTCTGATTTTTATTTTTTGTTTTTGAAAAGTCATACCAAGAACTCAAAGACTGGTGAAATATTTCTAATATTCTTATTTAACAGTTATCATCCTAGGCATGGCTTGTTTCCTTCTCCCTGTTGCTTCTTCCTGGAAGTTCAAGTAGAGCACCCTTGGGACGTCTCTCTTCCATCCCCTATATCCACAGACTTTCTCATCTTCTCTCTCTGTCAATATGTGCTGCATTTAAAGTGATTCCTGCAAATCTTTCTTCCATTTCTCAAATTCTTTCTTTCATATCTAGCAACCTATCTAACTTCAATTAAACTGTTTTATTTATTTTTTACTTTATTTTATTTTATTTTTTATTTTATTTTCTATATTCTTTGCTTACATTCCGAATGCTTTCCCCTTTCCCGGGTCCCCCTCCCCATCGGTCTCATGGCCCCCGTACCTCCACACATTTTCCAATCACCCCCCTCCCATTTCCCTGTTCTGGTACTCACCTACAATGCTGGATCAACTCTTTTCAGAACCAGGGCCCTCTCTTTCCCTCTTCTTGAGTATCATTTGATATGCTAACTGTGTCTTGAGAATTCAGAGCTTCTGGGCTAATTAATATCCACTTCTCAGTGATTGCATTCCACGTGTATTCTTTTGTGATTGGGTTACCTCACTTAGGATGATATTTTCCAATTCCAAGCATTTGCCCAAAAATTTCATGAGTTAATTGTTTTTAATTGCTGAGTAGTATTCCACTGTGTAAATATACCACATTTTCTGTATCTATTCCTCCACTGAGGGACATCTGGGTTCTTTCCAGCTTCTGGCTATTATAAATAAGACTGCTATGAACATAGTGGAGCATGTGTCCTTATTGCATGCTGGGAATCCTCTGGGTATATTCCCAGGAGAGGTACAGCAGGGTCCACTGGTCCTGAGTGTCATATCCAGTTTTCTGAGTAACCACCAGACTGATTTCCAAAGTGGTTGTACCATCTTACAATCCCACCAGCAGTGGAGGAGTGTTCCTCTTTCTCCACATCCTTGCCAACACCTGCTGTCTCCAGAGTTTTTAACCTTAGCCATTCTGACTGGTGTGAGGTGAAATCTCAGTGTTGTTTTGATTTGCATTTACCTAATGATTAATGATGTTGAACATTTCTTAAGGTGCTTCTCAGCCATCTGAAGTGCTTCAGGTGAAAATTCTTTCTTTAGTTCTGTGCCCCATTTTTTAATAGGGTTATTTGGTTCTCTGGGGTCTAACTTCTTGAGTTCTTGGAATATATTGTATATTAGCCCTCTGTCAGATTTAGGGTTGGTGAAGATCCTTTCCTAATCCGTTGGTTGCCATTTTGTCCTTTTGACAGTGTCCTTTGCCTTACAGAAACTTTGGAATTATATGAGGTCCCATTTGTCAATTCTTGATCTTAGAGCATAAGCTATTGGTAAATGTTCAGGAACTTTCCCCCTGTGCCCATGTCCTCAAGGGTCTTCCCCAGTTTCTTTTCTATTAGTTTCAGTGTGTCAGGTTTTATGTGGAGGTCCTTGATCCACTTGGAGTTGAGCTTAGTACAAGGAGATAAGAATGGATCAGTTCTCATTCTTCTGCATGCTGACCTCCAATTGAACCAGCACCATTTGTTGAAAAGGCTATCTTTTTTCCCACTGGATGTTTTCAGCTCCTTTGTCGAAGATCAAGTAACCATAGGTGTGTGGGTTCATTTCTGGGTCTTCAATCATATTCCATTGATCCACTTGCCTGTCATTGTACCAATACCATGCAGTTTTTATCACGATTGCTCTGTAGTAATGTTTGAGATCTGGGATACTGATTCCCCCAGAAGTTCTTTTACTGTTGAGAATAGATTTAGCTATCCTGGGTTTTTTGTTATTCCAGATGAATTTGAGAATTGCTCTTTCTAGCTCTATGAAGAACTGAGTTGGGATTTTTATGGGGATAGCACTGAATCTATATATTGCTTTTGGCAAGATGGCTATTTTAACTATATTAATCCTGCCAATCCATGAGCATGGAAGATTTTTCCATTTTCTGAGGTCTTCTTCGATTTCCTTCTTCAGAGATCTGAAGTTCTTGTCATATAGGTCTTTCACTTGTTTGGCTAGAGTCACCCCAAGATACTTTATGCTGTTTGTGGCTATTATGAAGGGTGTCATTTCCCTAATTTCTTTCTCAGTCTGCTTATCCTTTGAGTATAGAAAGGCTACTGATTTGCTTGAGTTGATTTTGTAACCAGCCACTTTGCTGAAGTTGTTTATCAGCTGTAGGAGATCTCTGGTAGAGTTTTTTGGGTCACTTAAGTATACTATCATATCATCTGCAAATAGTGATAGTTTGACTTCTTCCTTTCCAATTTGTATACCTTTGACCTTATGTTGTCTAATTTCTCTAGCTAGGACTTCAAGAACTATATTGAAAGACATGGAGAAAGGGGGCAGCCTTGTCTAGTCCCTGATTTTAGTGGGATTGCTTCAAGTTTCTCTCCATTTAGTTTGATGTTGGCTACTAGTTTGCTGTATATTGCTTTTTACTATGTTTAGATATGGGCCTTGAATTCCTGTCCTTTCCAAGACTTTTAGCATGAAAGGATGCTGAATTTTTTTCAAATGCTTTTTCAGCATCTAATGAAATGATCATGTGGTATTTTTTCTTTGAGTTTGTTTATATAGTGGATAGCATTGATGGATTTCAGTATATTGAACCATCCCTGCATCCCTGGGATGAAGTCTAATTATTCATGGTGGATGATCATTTTGATGTGTTCTTGGATTTGGTGGGCAAGAATTTTATTGAGTATTTTTGCATCGATATTCATAAGGGAAATTGGCTTGAAATTCTCTTTCTTCATTGGATCTTTGTGTGGTTTTGGTATCAACGTAATTGTGGCTTCATAGAAGGAGTTGGGTAGTGTTCCTTCTGTTTCTATTTGGTGGAATAGTTTCAAGAGTATTGGTGTTAAGTCATCTTTGAAGGTCTGACAGAATTCTACACTAAAACCATCTGGTCCTGTGTCTTTTTTGGTCGGAAGGATTTCTATGACCCCTTCTATTTCTTTAGGGGTTATGGGTCTGTTTAGATGATCTATTTGTTCCTGATTTAATTTTGGTATTTGGTATCTGTCTAAGAAATTGTCCATTTCCTCCAGATTCTCCAGTTGTGTTGAGTACAGGCTTTTGTAATAGGATCTGATGATTTTTTTTTAATTTCCTCAGTTTCTGCTGTTATATCTCCCTTTTCATTTCTAATTTTGTTAATTTGGATCCTGTCTCTGTGCCCTTTGGTTAGTCTGGCTAAGGGTTTTATCTATCTTGTTGATTTTTTCAAAGAACCGGCTCTTGGTTTTGTTGATTCTTTGTATGGTTCTCTATGTTTCTACTTGATTAATTTCATCCCTGAGTTTGATGATTTCCTGTCCTCTTTGCTTCCTGGGTGAATCAGCTTCTTTTTGTTCTAGGGCTTTCAGTTGTGCCATTAAGCTTTTACTGTATGCTCTCTCTATTTTCCTTTTGGAGGCACTCAGGGCTATGAGATTTCCTCGTAGCATTGCTTTCATTGTGTCCCATAGATTTGGGTATGTTGTTTCATAACACATACCCAATTTAATTTTCATTAAATTTTAAAAAGTCTTTGATTTCTTTCTTTCTTTCTTTCTTCCTTGACCAAGGTATCATTGAGTAGAGTATTGTTCAGTTTCCATACGTATGTGGCCTTTCTATTGTTTTTGTTGCTATTGAAGACCACTTTTACTCCATAGTGATCTGATAGAAGGCATGGGATTATTTCAATCTTCTTATATTTGTTGAGGTCTGTCTTGTGACCAATTATATGATC
This sequence comes from Apodemus sylvaticus, assembly GCF_947179515.1. Lineage (NCBI taxonomy): Eukaryota > Metazoa > Chordata > Mammalia > Rodentia > Muridae > Apodemus > Apodemus sylvaticus. The sequence goes on along the minus strand of NC_067475.1, from coordinate 25,568,775 downwards.
GATTTTGGAGAAGGTACCTGAGGTCCTGAGAAAAAAGTATATTCTTTTGCTTTGGGATGAAACGTTCTATATATATCTGTTAAATCCAATTGGTCCAAAGCTTCAATTAGTTTCACTGTGTTCCTGTTTAGTTTCTGTTTTCCTGATCAGTCCATTGAGGAAAGTGGAGTGTTGAAGTCACCCACAATTATTGTATTAAGTGTAATGTGTGTTTTGAGCTTTAGTAAAGTTTCTTTTACAAATGAGGGTGCCCTTGCATTTGGAGCATAAATGTTCAGGATTAAGAGTGTTTGCATCAAGAATGGTCTCCTGTGAATTCCTTGGGGTGTCACTTTATCCAGAGATTTGAGTGAGGGTCTCCCCTCTTCTGGGGTCTTTCATTGCTGCCTTTCTGCTTAGGTAGGCACACGATGGCGGCGGGGAGTCACTCCCTATGCCAATCCCCATGTAGGACACAGGCCCCACGACAGGCTGGCACATGGACGAACCGCCTATCTGCCCAGGTCCTGGGCGCAGGAAGAACCCTGGCAGTTTGCGCACCCAGAGATCTTAAACTCGGGATATCTCAGTATCTGGTGCTGCCTTTCTGCTCCAGCAGGCAGTGGAGATGGCGGCGGGGAGTCACTCCCTCTAAACTGTTTTTCTTAATTTTAATTGCTGATTTTCATTTCCACAGTTTACTTTTGTTCCTAATTAAACATTGAGTTTGTTTGTTTGTTTGTTTGTTTGTTTGTTTTTTGAACCTCATTGCCTTAGTCTTGGATAGGTATTTGTTTCAATTTTTCTCTATTTGAATACTTCAAACATGTCCCCTTTAAGATCTCTTCGTCATTTTCTATGACTGGGCTTGCGGAAGTTTGTTCCTTTCTTCTTTTGTGAGGTTGTCTGGGGATTATACTTTGGAGAAGCTGTTTCCATGGAAGCACTGTCTGGCCTATGAAGATGCCTCTTTGGAAAGTCTTGATGTAGCCTTGGCCTTAGCTCTCAGAATTTTGCTAGTCCTAAACCAGTTTACAAATGTAAGGTAAACATTCTGGGGTACATAAACAGAAGGGCTGAGTTCTCACTCCTTCCAGTCTCTGTTCCAATCCACCATAAAGGGAGTGAGATTCCTTATCCAAATCTCTCCAATGTCTACTTCCATGACTTGTTAGACTGCTTTGATTAGTGACTCTATGGAAAAAGAGGCAGATATAGCATTATTGGCATTTGAAAATGTAGATGTATTTCCTGTCCACAAACTATGATGTCATCCATCCAGTCATATACATCTGAGTGTCATTGTTTCTAATGGCTACCAACCAGGAAACTAAAACTAGTCTATTGAGTCCCTCTTTCTATTCATCTATATAAAAGAAATAATGCTGTAAGATTGATGGCACCATTGATAAATTTATGGGCAAACCAAAAAACATGTGTCAGATAATCTTTGAATGACACAGATCCTGATGACTTTGAGTCAATGGGTATTTCTAAAAGCTGTTTTCTAAAGAAGTACCTTCAGTAACTTTACAAACTACAAAATTGTTCTGTAGAGATTTGTTATCCAGCATACATTTTTGCATATATATTTTTATTGGCTTATCCTCATCTCTACGGAAATACACCATTTCGCAGCCCTATAGCATTTGAATTGCTGAGGCACAGTTGCTTGCCTGTTCAGTGGATTGAAGTGTTTCCTGTTTCCTCCCCATTTTAGCACTTAGTTCAGCTAATAGAGGTTTCTAGGCTGAACACACACACACACACACACACACACACACACACACAAACACGGGAGAGGGACAGAGACAGAGACAGAATGAAAATATCAAAATAAAGCCCAATAGACACAATTACTATTTATTTATAATTTGTTTGCTAATCATTCTGATTTATCCAGTATTTTAAACAATCTTGCATATGGGGATTTTGCCTTATTTTATTGATAAAATTGTAGCTTAGTTACTTAGAGCTACATTTCCAAAGACACACACTATATTTATAGTCAAGTTTAAAACCAAGTTTCCACTTACCTGGTTAGTCTCTATTCTCTTTATGGTCACCTTACCTTTGGTGGCTATTGGGATATTGAATACTATTTTACCTTGGTAACACTTTATCACTGAATGCTATAATTTCTCTATCTTTATGAACTACTGAGAATGTTAATATGAGCAAAACATCCTCTCTAGTAAACAATATGGGTGTCTTAAAGTCTAAGATCTAATAATGCAAAGAGAAGAGAAAATTGGGTTTGAATGCTCATTTTATATATTTCACAGAATTGCATACAGTCAGAAATAGATCAGAGTAGTGCTGTTTAACTCTTCTGGTCATAATTACTGTCTCATTTTAATACTTTGATGGAGCAAGGCAGGCTAATAATTGCTGTCCAATTTGCAGGCTATTATAACAGGTGGCTGCATAATACATCTATGTGGTCTCAGAATGAGGCCAGTCCCTTGTCAAAAAAACGGTACATTTTCTTCCTGTAATAATGGAGTTGAATATGCTCAGTGGAAATTAGTATGGAGCACAGAAAGGCCTACTGATTTTCTTTGTTTGGAAAAAGTGAGACTTTGCATAGTAGCATAAAACAATTTTAGTGTTCCATGAGACCAGGGTACCACCATCTCAATTGCTGCTTACGCATTCTCAATTTCCTGGAGCCAAATTTAAAAAATCTCAATTTTAAGTTTCTAGTTTTTACTGAACATCATTCTACATAATTTTAATAGTTTTTTTTTAATTAAGCAGTGCTGTTTACCTATGTGGAACACAAAGAAAAGAAGGAGCAAAAAAATATTGAAAAATAACTATTGTTTCTAAAGGAGACACAATGTTGTATTACAGTCCTAGGGCCATTTTGGCTGAGGTAGAAGCTAAATAATGAGTGATGAGGACTAACATGTGCTTGGTTATCTTGAGACAATCATTCCAGAGAGGACTCTGTACTAGTTACTGTCACTATTGCTGAGAGGAAGCACCATGACCAAAGGAACTTAGGGAGGAAAAGGTTTAGTTTACTTTTGCTTCTAAATTACTGGTCATCATTGAAGGAAGTCAAAACAGGACCTCAAACAAAGCAGGAACCTGGAGACCAAAGCTAACACACAGGTCATGGAGGAGTGCTACTTATTGGCTTTCTTAGCCTGCTTTTCCAGGCTGTGAACCCAGGACTACTAGCTCAGGGATCATTTGATCTACAGTGGACTGGGCACCTCCTCAATCACTAATTAATAAAATGCAGTCTTTTCTATAACCTGATTTTGTGGGGGGCATATTCTCATTGGAGGTTACTTCCTCTCTGCTGATTCCAGCATATGTGTGAGATTGTCATAAAACTAACAGGCACAGAGTCTTTAACTTACACTAAATCTCTTATACTATGAATCTAACCCCATCAATATATTCAACATGTGCTGGTGACTGTAAACAGAGGAATTAGAACACTTCTCAGATTTACACACGCACATACACACACACACACACACACACACACACACACACAATGGTCTGTAATGATCTATACTATGAAGACATTGTGCTAAGACAACAGAAACTGCTCACTCAACTCACCATAATTGAGCAATTCAAAGAGCTCAGAAATCTCCACTCTGTGACCAGAGACACAGGGGCTCAGGACCAGGAAAAACTCTGTCAACAGCCGCCACTGCTGGAGAGGAAAATATTGGAGAGGCAAACCATCAGTTCTAACAAAATCAAGTATATTGTATCCTCAGTGTTTCACTGAGAAGTGGAAGAAAAATATATGCCTATTAGTTTTCAGAGAAAAACAAACAGGCTGAAGGTTGGTTCCTGAACTTGGCACTGCCCTGAAGCTGTAGGGAAAGTTTAGTGACTGCAATTTATTTTATTTCACATATTTGGCCATCAGTCATTAATATTGCTTCACTGATCATTGGAATTCAACAATTATCCCTTTTAATTGATATGTAAGTATTGGTGCATCCCACCCTAGGCTATAGAAGCTAAGTAGTTCAACATGTTGATAACCTACCAAACACCAAGGCTATATATATTTTGAAAGTAACCTAGATTTTCCTTTTAGAAATAATTGGATCTCCTCAATTCTCCTCAGTGAGTAAATTACTATTATTATGAAAATAAAATGAAATTTTCTAAAGGTAACATTTTGCCGGGTTAATAGCATTTCATTTCCTGTGTATTTTTCTCCCATAGGCTTATCTTCCTGCAGCATCCCTCTCCAAGAAAAGAATAAGACACAGAACATCTCTACATATAAAAAATGCATGAAGATCAGTAGGCACCCAAAATCAGCACCACCACACAGATCTTGGTGACAATAAAGAACAATCTGAAAGGTGTCTGTCTAGGTCAGTTTCTGGTATAACTCCAAGGGGATGAAAAGGCTAATTCTCCCTTCAGTATGTGTTGTATTCACACAAACATGGGAGCTGTGTGGACAAGGCCCAGCTAGGAAGGCTTTCCCTGGAATCACAGTGCTTTGATTTGACCTCTAGTTTATTAGATAACCTTCTTAAATATCACTTTTTCTTATTCATAGGATGAAAAACTAATATTTATTTCTAGGATTAAAGAAGATAAAGCATGTGAAATATTTGTATAATAACCAATGTATATGTTATTGTTGTTGTTAATAATGTTGTTAATAATAAACAGGAGATGTTAAAGAGTAAGTTGTTGACCACTAGGTTTGCTGAGAGCAAGGGCAGAGATGGACATAATCGGCCTTCCACATTTATGTTTAGAATTAACTTCTAGTATCTTGGTATATCTTCAACATTCTGTCATTTTTCGGTTATTGAAATAGATATTTGGGTTAGAGACACTTCTCATTTCTTCTGCTCAATGTGTTGATTTAAAACTATAAGCCTCCTGTAAAATATTGTTTAATCTATATGCTAAAACATTATTATTTTATTTTGCCTTTTATTATATTTATATATTTATTTTGTGTATGTGAGTGTGTGGGTGAATATACATGCCACTTGTTTTCACAGAGTTTGAGGATAACTTGAGCACGGAGGACCTATCTCTCCATCCAGTGTGTGGTCCTGGCATCAAACTCAAGCTGTCAGGTTTGGCAGCAAATACCTGCACATTGAACCTTCTGGATGAGCCTATATTGGATTTTATATTTTTGTAATTTCAATTGGAAGTTTTATTTTTGATGTACATATCATTCACTATTTTTAACTTAAAGCCTGCCTTATTTAGTTTTCTTTCAGAGTAAAATGAGAATAAATCAGTATGATAAAGTGTTTAATTAACTAGGAGAACAACAACTTGAAATTTCTCTCCCTTATCAAACACAGGCAATAAAATTACAAGTGAAAAAGCAAGAATTAACAGAATTAGTAAACATATGATGAGTTGAGATGTCTTTAGCATTTGTTCTGTCTCAGGAGAGAACATTAGTAAAGACAGAGAAAACATTAAATGTGTGGCCAACAATATTGTATTAATTAAACCACAACTGTAGAATATGCATTCGTTCCACATATATGGCGATTATTAAACATATTTTACAAAGAAAACCACCCATAAAACCTCAAAAATATGTTAGGCTCATGCCTAGGGTCAATTTATCTCATTTTAAGATGTTTTGTGTAGTGTTTCTAATGGTTGGTTCTGGTCCATCAATGCCCAGGAGTGCTAAGACTGAATATCAGGAAAGAGAAGCAGTAATACTAATGTGTCACCACAGGCTGTGAAATTAATTTGAAAAGAGACACAGGTGTCAGTAGGGAGACAGAGCTTGACAGCATCCCGAAGGCTACAGGATCAGACTGTACTGTTTCACTGCTCTGTATAAATGATTCTTCTTTTCCATAGTTGTGCCACAGGGAAAAGGAATGCGTTCAGAAAAACTACAAACTGCAACACAAATTCTTTCCAGCCTCAGAGCTGGCAGGTAAAAGCAAAACCCAGTAGAGTCAGAACTTTAGAGAAATAACCATTGCTTTTAGGTGATATATAAACCATGCGAAACTTATCATAAAAAGCCTTCTTCTTCCCCATTTTCCTCCTCTTCTTTCTTCTTATCCTTCTCCTCCTCCTCATGCTGGGTTTGGTACATCTGCCTTGGGTGGAAAATGTCTTGGAACAAAGGTCATCAATGTGCTAAGTTCATGGTATGAACACTTGAGAGGAAAATTTTTAGGTTAGGGAAGATCATGCTCAGAGAGTTGAATTTCTGCTTGACTAATGATTAATTTGAACAAAATGCAAAGTAAGTCATCAGGAAAAGGAACCAAATTGTCATGCTAGCCAGATTGAAAGTTTGAATGCTGTAATTGCTCAAAAAATTGCATTGGATAAATAATAAATTACATATTAAAGGGAGGAAGCAGTAATCAGGCATGAATAGAAAGGTCTGAATAAGGATTGATTACCTAGCAATATACTCTTTGTAGCATAGGTATGATTTAAAATTATGGATCCATGGGTGTTTAAGCAGAACTGTTCCAGTTGCCATAACAACATTATAATGCTGTATTAAGTCACTTTTCAGCACATTGTTTATAATATGATTATATTATTTTAAACTATGGTTGCCAGGAGAACTAAAATGCTTCTCACAGTAAGATATCCCAGTGCTCACTTAGACAAAACACTAAATTATGATTTGGAGCTATACATAAATGTGTATGAAATGGTGATAAACATCATAACCATAAATGAGTATTATTGCATTCAAACTCTGAGGTAATATTATCTGAAATTTAATATGTGAGAAAAAGATCTGTGGAAGGTTTTTTAAGCCTCTGCTTTTTTTGCTAATTGCTGCTGTGGTTGATGTCTGCTGGACTTCACCTTTTCATCACGTCTTTTATTATGAGTAGATCTTTTCCAGTTATTCCTCAGACACTACATTCAGAAATTCAGTGTGTATGTATGTGTGTGTGCATGTTTTGCATATGTGTTTGTGTGTGTGCATGTGTGTGTATGTGTGTTGCATGTTTTGCATATATGTGTTTGTGTGCATGCATGTGTGTGTGTGTGTGTGTGTGTGTGTGTGTATGTGTGTGTGTGTGTTGTTCTGCAGGTGAGGGTTACAGTACATATACCAATGTGTGTTCAAACAGAGGATAAAGGAGAGCATTTGATGTCTTCTTCTGAAGATAGCTCTCCATCTTTGACACTGAGAGAGTGCCTTTCACTGAACTGCTAACTCGGACAGGATGCTAGTAAGCCTTTGGGATCTGCCTGTCTATGACCGTCAAATCTAAAGTTACAGGAGTGCAGAGCAATGCCTGCATTTTATGTAAGTCCTGGGATTTGAATTCATGTCTTCATGTTGCTTGCAAAACAGTCATACTTACCCAGCAATCTCTCCAGTCCCCCAAACTCGTTTATTTTTGAAGCCCAAATTCTTTCTTAAACATCCAGAGTCTGGAATCAATATCTTAGGAATGATATAAATTAGTATGCTACAAACAGACTTGAAAGCTCACAGCACTGATTTAGCATGGCTACTTGCATCTTTTAAGGAAAGTGCCCTTTCTGTTTAAAAGATGAATGTAGTGATGGCTGCTAAGCTGTAGGCCTTTCAAAACAGATGCTGCTGTGCTACTGTGTGTGCAAAGCCTGGCTCATACTGGATGTGTAATGTGGTGACATTGCCCAGGACTGGTAAGAAGCCAGAGGTGGAACTTCTGGAGGAAGTCATTCACTAAGAGAGTGTCCTTAGGGCTGTGTCACACTGGCCCCTTCCTGTGCTCCCTTTTCTGTTTCCTGACCATGAGGATATGGAGTTTTTAACTATGCTCTCTTTGCCACGTGGACAGATGGCTGTGAAACTCTGGTCCAAGTAAATAATTCCCCCTGCTAAGAAAATCATTCTGTCATAGTCCCAAGAAAGCTAACATACCCAGGTAAATCTGTGTATTCAAACTCTAGAGGCTCTAAAGGAAGTCTACTGTTTTTAAATCTTCAAAGCTACTGCAGTGGCTCTCCACCTTCCTAATGCTGTGACCATAAATGCAGTGCCTCATGTTGTGGTGAACCCAAGATAATTTTTTTATTCCTACATCATAACTGTAATTTTGCTACTGTTGTGTATCATAATGTAAATATCTATGTTTTCTGATAGTCTTAGGCAACCCCTGTGAAAGAGTCATTCAGCCAGCAAAGTGGTTATGACCCATAGGTTGAGAACCACTGGCCTAATGACTCTCCATACTGCTTTTGTGGTACTGACAATCTAGCTCAGGATCTTATACCTACACTTATAGTAGACAAGTGTTCTACCACCATGCTAAATTCATGCCCTCCATAGTTATTTTCCATCTTTGTTTATGATATCAAAACAAAATCCAAGGAAATAGCTATTTTCATTCCCTTTACTGTTTTGTGTGATTGCCTATGAGTGTGTGTGTGTGTGTGTGTGTGTGTGTGTGTGTGGAGTGTGTGTGCATGTGTTTTCTTGTGCATATGAATGCAGTGCTTTAGAGGCCAGAAGACACCATTGGGTTTTTCAGAACTGTTAAGGGTTGTTGTGAACTGTCCAGTCCGGGTGCTGAAATTTTCAGCCCTCTGCAAAAATGTATGGACTTTTAACATCTGGTGGGCCTGGGCCGAAGCTCAGTTGGTCAGCCCTCCAGTGGGGCTCTCCTGCTTTTCTCATTTGAGGGGCAGGGCCAGCTCAGCACAGTGCTATAAGCTTAACCTGGCCTCAGGCAGCAGCCCAGACCACTGACATCTGCACGGCCTTTGGTAGTTACACAAGCCTCTGACAGCAATACATACCCTGGCTACAATAGGACCAAGGACTGTGATATGGCAGCAGTATAGGCCTGGATGTCACCCTGGCCTCTGGTGGCAGTAGAAGCCACTCAGACCAATATGATTCCGTTGGCAACACAAACCTCCGACATCCACATGATCTCTTGTGGCAGCCCAGACCACAGACATCCGCATGGCATTTGGTGATAACTTGGATCATAGATAACAACAAAGACTACAGTTGCAGCAGGACCATGAGCCAGACATGGAGTCTGTTGGCAGCATAGGCCCAGATGTTATCATGGTCTCAGGTAGCAGCACAGACCACCCAGATAAATCTGCTATCAGCATGGCTCCCAGATATATACATGGTCTTAGACAGCAGCATGGTCTAGATGCCAGACCATTGGCATCTAGTTGATCTTTAGTGGCCATGTAAGTCACAGACATCAGTCAGCATAGAACTCTGGCTGCGGTAGGGCCATGGACCCAGACATGGATCTCAGCAGCAGCTTGGGCCAGACATCACCATAGCCTCAGGTTGTACAGACTCCTCCTATCTCCATAGTCCTCACAGCCCTTGCATCTCCAGTTCCTCCTCTCTCCACAGTGCTCCAAACGCTCACCTTGTCTTTCTCTCCCATCTTTCTCATCCCTCCATCACACATTTGCTCATCATAATGGAATGTACCATGGGGGCTTAGCTGGGGTTTTTGTGTCTTTTTGTTTGTTTTGTTTTCCTGGCTGACCCAGGCCCAACAAGAAGCACTTTTAAGAATGGACCACTGTCTACTCAAAGGGATGGGTTATTGCTGTTTCAGGCTCTGCAGATTAAGGAGACTATGGCTGCTCAAATTCTCCACTAGGTCTTCACTGATAGCCCCATTCCATGGTTTAATATCAATCTTTCTATAATAGAGCCTTGACCTTGCATAAAGAAACCTTTCAGAACTGATAATGAGCCCTTCACTGAATCCGTTACCTTTTGGTTACTGAATATCAACTGTACAATTGTACAGTTTAATGGAGCTGTCTGTGACCTGCCCATACCTGCATCTCCGTGCTTTTCTATAGTATCTATGCCCCGTATTTCATCATTCTGTGGCCTCCTATCAGACTCATCTCTCTAGTTTTAACGCTTTTCCTTAGAGCCCCTCATGTAGTTTCATGTGAACTTTCTGTTGTATGTTTGAACATGTTAGCGTCACATGATGTTTCATCTTCCTGTGTCTTTTCTATTTTGCTTTGCTCAGTGACATCCAGGTCCATTGACCTTCAGGAAAACATGACCTTGTCTTCATTGTAGCTCCACTGCATACATTCATTCATCTCCTAACTGCCCTCGGGGCTCAGCCATTGTGAATAGTGCTTGGAAAATTAGTATAAAGGGGTGTTTTGTGTATACTGACTTCATTTCTTTTGGATGTATACCCAGATTGATACAGCTGGATCATATGGTAAGTGTCACTGCTACTCCTATCATTGTGATTGGATAGGACATAAATAACACTTTTTGTAGTGACTGGATTCACCTGCATTTCTGGCAGTAATGCTTATAGGCTCCCTTTTACCCTACATCCTCACTATCACTAGTGTGCATATATATATATATATATATATATATATATATATATATATATATATAATATTTCATAACTATTCTGACTAAGTGAGATTGAATCTGTGTCCTGATTCTCAGCAAGTGTTGAAACCTCACACTGATTTGCAATTTTCTCTGAGGTACCTTTCCAATTATCTTGGCAGGTTAGCTTTCTAATTGGTTCTTTACTGATTCCCACTGGTTTTCTATCTTGCCTATAAAAATGGTTTCTCATTTTCTGAAAAAAAAAAATGAAATTATTTGCGTGTGTTTATGTGTATGTGTGTGTGTGTGTGTGTCTGTGTTGGGGCTGGGTGGTCACAGGGGTTTCATGGGGCTCATGTGGAGGTCAGAGAATAGCTTTCACGAGTTGGCTATTTCCTTCCCTCATGAGGAGCATGAAGAGCAAACTCAGGTTACTTGGCTTGTTGGCAATCTCCTTTACCATTCTGCTTCCTCATCATGGAACCCATCTAATAATGGCAAAAGAAAATAGTTTCATTTGTGCTTTCCTGAATTCTTTCCTTTTCAGAAGCATGTGAATGGAGTTACTCTGTCCCTCGTCTCTACAACGATCAAGTGGAGCACCTGGTCGTCATCACTGTTTGCTGTACTACTCAGGGCACTTCGATTCAGCCATGAGTGTTACTGGACTTCCCGGGATGTCATGAATGAATGAGTAATCATTGGTTCCTCTCTCCTCTCTCCAGTGGATAGTGATGCTCAGCCACCAGCACCTAGCTCTATGCTCTTCCAATGTTTCAGGCATCAGAGTTCTTATCCCCAAGCAGGTCTCTGCACCTGCATCTCACTCAGGTCATCAGTGGGGACAATTCTGATCATTGCACCATTCTTCCAGGCTCAAGGTTCTCCATGTCACATCTTCCATTAGCAAAAACTACTCATGGCTGTCTTTTGACAAGTAATCCATATCAAATCCTTTTTGAATTTTGGAGCCTGCTTCTTCTTTTCTATTTTTATTTTATATATTCTTTATTTACATTTCAAATGATTTTCCGTTTCTTGCTTCCCCCCCCCAAAAAAAAGTCCCATAAGCCATCTCCCCTACTCCTGTTCAACAATCAAGCCCCTTCTGCTTCCCCATCCTAGTATTTCCCTACACTGCTGCATCGAGTCTTTCCAGGACCAGGGGCCTCTCCCCCCTCTGATGTCCAACAAGGACATCCTCTGCTACCTATGTGTCTGGAGCCATGGGTAACACCATGTGTACTATCTAGTTGATGGTTTTGTCCCTGGGAGCTCTGGGAGTACTGGGTGGCTCATATAATTTTTCCTCCTAGGGCACTGCAAACCCCTTCAGCTCCTTGGGTCCTTTCTCTAGCTTCCCCATAATAAAGACACATGCTGCTCTATGTTCATAGCAGCCCTATTTATAATAGCCAGAAGCTGTAAAGAACCCAGATGTCCCTCAATGGAGGAATGAATACAGAAAATGTGGTATATTCACACAATGGAATACTACTCAGCCATTAAAAACAATGAATTCATGAAATTCTTAGGCAAATGGGTTGAACTAGAAAATATCATCCTAAGTGAGGTAACCCAATCACAAAAGAACACACATGGTATGCACTCACTGATAAGTGGATATTAGCCCAGAAGCTTGGAATACCCAAGAAACAATTCATATATCAAATGAGGCCCAAGAAGAAGGAAGAACAAAGTGTGGATACTCTGGTCCTTCTTAGAAGGGGGAGCAAAATACACGCAGAAGGAGATGAGACAAAGTGTGGATCAGAGACTGAGGAAAAGACCATCCAGAAACTACTCCACTTAGTGATCTATCCCATATACAGTTACAAAACCCAGATACTATTATCGATGCACACAAGTACTTGCTTACTGGAGCCAGATAAAGCTGTCATCTGGAACACTCTGCTAGTGCATGACAAATATAGAGGGGGGCACTCTCAACCAGCCATTGAATAGAGTCTGCTTCTTAAGACCACTTTTATCACTGACTAGCACTGGCAAGGCTCCCCCAAGGGGGAACTGGAACGTTTGTATACAAACCGATTCTTGAGGATTTGTGTTAACAGATCCATGAACATGGAGGAGAGGAAAGCAGGTGGGCAAGGAAAGAAACTGACTCCAATTTTGGTTACAGTTCATCCCTTGTGCAATCTGTAAGGCATCTAGAGATTTGTCATTACCCTGAATTGAGAAAGAAGAGAAAGACTGGGATCTTCACGCAGTCATTGGCTATAGGCCTGCCTTTGAAAAAGAGCCTTAAAGAGCTCCACAGTGAGGACCATAGCTATGGACCGATACTAGCCAATATTTACAGGTAGCTTGGCTTTGGGTGAGTAGTCCCTAAAGAATGGACCTAAAAGGATTTATCATAGAATCTATTATGTCTTTTTTTTCTCTCCTAGACTCTGATATTCATAGAGCAAAGGATTTGAATGTTGTTCAAATGATGTTCATGTTCAAAATGAACATGAAATGAGCCCTTTATTTCATGTTCAGAACGTAGATGTACCTGGCACACACTCAAAAGCAATCTTTTAACCATCAAGTAGTAAGTGTTCTTCCCTTTAAATAGTAGTCTAGTGTGTATATGCCTATACTTCCTCTTGCATTCATGCATGGTCCTCTATTGCTGATTGAATGGATGTCAGAGCTCTCTATCTGCTCTCACTGTTAAGCTATTTCCTAACCTAAACCTTCCCATATAAAGTCTATTTGTCCATACCCTAATTCTGACCCTCATAAATGCTTTCTATGATTTCTAACTACCTGGGATATGGCACTGGACTCTTTGCTGGAAGGCATAGACATTTTTATAATAGATCTATAGATCACTTTGCCTAAATGCTGCTCTGACATTTTCCCCTTTACATACTGTGCTAACAAGTGAACTGATGTCCATGCGTGTAAAAAGCTCCCCAGTGACTCAGAATTCTCAGCATGTTTCCTTTCTTATAAGCCTGACATTACTTCCCATGTGACAAATTTCTTGTACCTGTCAAGATCAAGTCCATTGGTCTCCTTTGAGTATGTCTGAAAATTCTTTACAGAAGACCTAGTGGCTTCCTTTTGATGCTTCTATGGCTTTCTGCATATATCTCTATCATGAAAGGTTATACTGTTCAGTCTTAGTCTTCCCTGCCATAAGGTACTAATATTCCTAATTCTCATTGGATCACTTTCCTCTCTATGTCTAGAAAGGTTAGATATTTGCTAAATTGATGGGTAACTAATGCAATGACTACTGTCTAAGGATTAATGTGGCAGTAGCATTGTGAAAGAATTTTGTAGTAAATAATAAATAAGAAGTATATACTTAAATGAAGTGGTTTGAATAGGTTTGGCCCCCATAGACTCATGTGTTTGAATGCTTGTCTTACAGGCAGTGATATTATTAGGGCAAGTGTCCTTCTTTGAATAGGTGTGTCCTTGTTAGAGGAATGTCACTGTGCAGGTGGGCTTTGAGGACTCAAGCTTATACTCCAGCTCCACCCAGGGCAGAAGAGTCAGTCTTTTTTTGACTTCCATTGCATCAAGGTGTAGCACTCTTGGTTCCTTCTCCAGCAACATGTCTGCCTGGATACTGCCATGCTTCCTGTCATGATGATAGTGGACTATATCTCTGAACCTGTAAGCCAGCTCCCAATTTAATGTTGCCCCTTCTAAGAGTTGCCTTGGTCATGGTATCACTTCTCAGCAATGGAAACCCTAATTAATACACTTACCTTCATGCAACATGAATTTTTGGGATGAGCATTATCATTAGTTAAGAAAATTAAAACTGAATGAGTTTAATGACCTGGGGAGCTGACACATAGACTAAGCTGACACATAGACACATAGATGGTTGAGCCAATCATAGCCTATCAAAGAAGGGCTCTACAATGATTAGCTTGCTATTTTTGTGAAATAAGACTGGAAGGCTCATCACTGAACCATCATCTATTGACACCCCTGCCCCATTTTTACTTTCACTCGTGTTCTAATGCAGCTTGTATTTAGAAGAGAATGCTGCATCACCTGACAATGGTGATTATTGTCTCTCAGTTGCTTTGGATTACAATAGTAAATGAAGCAGATGTTTTGGAAATTATGCTTGTACATAGTTTCCCCTTATGATTTCCTTAAAAGAAGAGACAGACAAGTTTCAATGATGACACAGATGATTGTTCAGTTTTAAACTTAATGATTCAGGCTTGAATCATTAAGTGAGTTACTTATTTGAAAGCTGATAATTTCTCCTCCTTGTGGCATTGCAGGGTTAATCTGAACCAAGTATGTCAGTTAGTTAATGCCTGGGCAAGTTGCAGGGAAAATTAGATTCTGGAAGGAGGATGTTAGGTTGGTGAGAATTTGTGGTGGCTACACATTCTAATGATCTCAGATACTGTTACTGAGCTGAGATTTCCTTCTTAATGTGGGGAAGATCTAAGGCTTATTACAGAATAATAGGAAACACTCTTCTGAGTGGGGAGTGGATGACGCCAGAGATGTCATTGTGCCAGCTTCCTTGTGTGAGGAGGTTATCTATTACTGTCTCCAGTCTCCAGGAAGACAGATTTCCTGAGGTTTCTTCTCCTGAGATTTCTCCTGCAGGAAAACATAAAGAAAAGAAATGAAAAAGAAACCATAATGAAAGAACTCAAGTCTCAGATGCTCACCTACAGTTTTCACAGGAGAAAGCCTACCTCATGTTTGCATGTAGGTGTAGTTTATCTGGGCTCACCAGAGAATTGTACAAAGGGTGAGCTCATGAAGTCACATGAGCCAGCTTTACAAGTGTATATTTTACAAGTGAAAGGCAAGGCTTCTATTGGAAGGCAATGAGAAACAGAATGAAAAATGATTTGAGATGGCTTTGTTTTGCTTTTGTTTGTTTGCTTGTTTGTAAGGAAGCAATTCCAAAGGAACTAGTTAGAATTACATTCTGAAATAATTTTTGCTTCATATCTTCTTACAAAGCTCTGCTTCACCCCTACCTTCTTTCTAAATTTGAAAAGTTTCTACTACTCCAGAATATGAAATCAGTTTATTGTCAATATCTCCAGAGGCATTTCTATAAAAGTGAAGACAATTTCACCAGCATGGAAGGAGACTGGGAAATAAAATATTCAAGAAGGCTAGGGCAGTAAGGCATGTTGTACTTCGTCTCCTCACCTCGGGGTTCAGGACTCAGGAAACAAGGAGATTTCTGATGCATCTGTCACAGGAGACACCCACATTACATTTGGTCGATTTCTCCTCCTTCCTGCCCCCTCCCTTCTTGCTGGTCCTTTGCTTCTTTCACAGGTTCCAAAGGTCCCCCTCACACCTTCTTTCTGTTGACTTCTCCATCTCTCTTCATTAACTTCTACTTTCCCCTCCGATCTTAGGGCCTCTGTTTCCTTGCTTTACGCTCCCATCTGGTTACACAAAATTAACAAGATGAGGCCGCAATCTGCATATGAGGGTGAGGATATGTATTTGTCTTTCTGATCCTGAGTTATCACACTTAATATGATGCTTTTTTTCGGGTTCCATCTATTTTCCTCAAATTTTCATAATTTCTTCACAGTGTTGTATAGTTGTACTCCATTTCAGATTCCATTTATCCATTGGTAGACATCTAGATTGATTCCGTTTTCTCATTGCTGAGAGTACAGCATCAATGGACAAGGATATGCAAGCCTCTCTGTATTAGGATGCAGAATTCTTTGACTATAGGCCTGAGAATGATGTACCTGCTACACGTCATATAATAGTTATACTTTTGATGAACCCTTCAACTGCTTTCCATAGAGATCATTTTGCTTTACACTTCTGCCAACCATGGGGTGGCAGTCCTCACCCCCACCTGCACATCCTCACCAA